>NC_061118.1:30169205-30235137 GCF_002878395.1 Capsicum annuum | reverse complement strand
AAAACTAAAATACTTTCCCTTGATATGAGAATTTTTCCCTAAAGCTTGAAATGAGATATTTTCCTAACGTGAATGAAATGCCTTCAAGTATGTTCCAAAGTTATATGATTTCGAATTCCAAGTATTAGAGTTCAAAAGAGTTATGAGTTCTTGAGCATTGAAGAAGTTTTACTCTCCATGAGACATATGCATGAGTTGAAAGTATTGCTTAAAGTTTCCTTTAGCCTTGAGTAATGAGAATAAGAGAAGAGTACAAATTTCAAATATGAACGTATAATGACTCACAAGATTGAGTTACATGTTCCATTTTACATGATTCATGAGCTTCGCATTTTATACTTAGTCAAGCCATGTGAGTCCTTACTTATTACATGCATGATTTGATTAAAGAGTACTGATGTGGTTTTATATAAATGCATGCACTCTCACATACTCAGTACATTCCCAAGTGTTGATCCACATATACGTCTATGTGCTACATTGTCTTATAATGTAGGTTCAGGTGCTCAGTCCCAACCTCATCAGTGACTTTCGAGTACCTCAGTCTACATTCCTATAGTGGTGACTCCTCATGATTCGAGGACCTATCTTCAGACATTTCTGCGTTTGAGAAACTATGTTTTTACTTTCAGTTCATTTCGAGTCAGTTGGGGACCTGTCCCAATGGCTCTCTAGTTCATGGATTAGTAGAGGCTTTGTCAGACTAGTTATCAGATTGTGGTTGTGTTGAGGTTTTCGATATTGCTTTGTCGTTTGGACCGAGCATTTTCTCCGTATTTCCTTTCATATGATATGACTATGCTAGTGTTTGAATTATTTCATCTTGAAATAAGTGTTATTAGTAGAAACAGGCTCAAAGGGTTAGCTTGGGGCTACTTGTAGCCTCAAGCACCATGTGACGTCCCAATGTGACGTCCCAAGAGGCGATTTTGAGTCGTTACAAACTTGGTATCAAAGCCTAAGGTTTTAAAGGAGTCCTAGGGAGTCTGACAAGCCACATTGAGTAGAGTCTTGATCATCGGTGCGTAGAGCGCCACATCTATGAGCAAGAGGCTACAGGACGTTTTAGGAAAAAGTTATTTCTTTCTTTCGGATTCTATCGTGCCTACACTTGTCCCTCTCATCTAATAATTCGTGCTCTTCTATTTTCAGAAAATGCCTCTCCGAAGAGCGAATGCCCGCAGGAACGATGATGAGCAACCCCCACTTATTGATCCTTTGAATGAAACTGTGTCTCATGCCGAGTTTCGGGCGACCTTTCAAGCGTTAGCCCAAGCAGTCACCGCTAATGTTCGGGCCAATAACCAGGCCGCAGTTGCTAATCATCAGGGAGGTGATGTAGCCGCGGCTAGGATCCGTGATTTCATACGGATGAATCCGCCAGAGTTTAATGGGTCCAAGGCAGGTGAGGACCCACAGTTGTACCTGGAGGAGGTGAGAAAGATCACGCAGGTGATACATAATTCTGAGGAAGAAAGTGTTGAGTTGGCGTCTTACAGGTTGAAGGACATAGCATAGGACTGGGTTGTATTGTGGAGGAAGGGTAGAGGTGAGGATGCTACTCCTATGACTTGGCAGGTGTTCCAAGATGCATTCTTGGACAAGTTCTTTCCGCTTGAGATGAGGGAGGCAAAGATTGAAGAGTTTATAAACTTGAGGCAGGGCTCCATGACTGTTAAGAAATACTGCTTGAAGTTCAACCAGTTGGCCAAGTACGCTCCTGATTTGATTTCTCACACCCGGGCTAGTATGAGCAAGTTCGTGACCGGTGTTTCTAGGTTGGTACTAAAGGAGTGTAGGACTGCGATGTTGCATAAGGATATTGATCTGGCTAGGTCGATGACGCATGCCCAGCAAACAGAGGCGGATAAGATTAGGGAGAGATCGAGTGAGGGGTAACATGAGGGCTAGATCTGAGCAGCATGAGTTTAGCCAGCCTAGGTTCCATGGAGGGAACCGCCCTCAGTTTCAGAGGCGTCCGTCTATGCCAGTGCCTTCATCAGCTAGTGCTCCCACACCTAGAAGCAGGCAGGAGCAAGGGGGCAGATCTTTTATGTCTAGGTCGCAGAACAGTGTTGGTAACAGGCCCCGCTATCCTCCCTGTGCTAAGTGTGGTAGGAGTCATCTCGGGGAGTGTTTTGTAGATCTGAGGTGAGGGGTTGTTTTGGTTGTGGTAAACAGGGCCACAGACTTAGAGATTGTCCTCATGCTAGACAGGGGAACAGAGATGCCCGACTCAGGCACAAGCTACTAGTGCACCAGCTCCTGTACCCCATCCGGCCCCTGCCTAGGGCGCTTCATCTAGCACTGCTGGCGGTCAGCGCCAGAACAGATTCTATGCCCTACCATCCCGTCAGGAGCAGGAGGACTCTCCCGATGTTGTTACCGGTATTGCTCCGTGTCTTTTGCTTTGATGTCTATGTGTTGTTGGACCCCGGGTCAAGTCTCTCTTATGTGACCCCACTTGTAGCTATGAATTTCAAAATGGGTCCCAAAAAGATTCCTGAGCCTTTCCTAGTTTCTACACCCAGGGAGTCAATTGTTGCTAAACAAATGTATAGAGATTGCCCTGTTACTGTTCTTCATAGAGTCATACTTGCTGATTTGATAGAGTTAGACATGGTGGATTTTGACCTTATTCTGGGTATGGATTGACTTCATTCTTGTTATGCGTCTATAGACTGTCGTAAGCGTGTGGTCAAGTTTCAGTTTCCTGATGAACCAACTTTTGAGTGGTCCGGGAGTTCGGTATCTCCCAAGAGTCATTTTATCTCCTATTTCAAAACCAGAAAGCTAATATCCAAAGGTTGCATCTATCACTTAGTTAGAGTCAAAGACACTAAGTCCGAGGCTCCAACTATTCAGTCAGTCAATATTGTTAATGAGTTTCCAGATGTTTTTCCGGAAAATCTCCCAGGGGTACCTCCCGATCGAGAGATAGAATTCGGGATTGACCTTCTTCCCGATACTCGGCCTATTTCTATTCCGTCATACCTTATGGCACCTGCTGAGCTTAAGGAGTTGAAAGAGCAACTCAAAGATCTTTTAGACAAAGGTTTCATAAGGCCCAATATTTCTCCTTGGGGCGCACCCGTCTTATTTGTGCAAAAGAAAGACGGTTCTTTGCGTATGTGCATTGACTATCGTCAGCTTAACAAGATCACAGTCAAAAATAAGTATCCTCTTCCGAGAATTAATGACCTGTTTAATCAGTTGCAAGGTGCAAGTTATTTCTCCAAGATAGACCTTACATCCGGCTATCATCAACTTAAAGTGAGGGAATGTGATATTCCAAAGACAGCCTTCCGAACCCGCTATGGTCACTGAGTTTCTAGTCATGTCCTACGGACTAACCAATGCCCCAGCCGCCTTCATGGACCTCATGAATCAAGTGTTCAAGCCATATCTTGATATGTTTGTCATTGTCTTCATAGATGACATCCTTGTATACTCCCGTAATGAGAATGACCATGCGAATCACCTTAGAGTTGTCTTGCAAACTCTTAGAGATCACCAATTCTTCGTCAAATTCAGTAAGTGTGAATTTTGGCTAAGGTCTGTAGCCTTTCTGGGTCATATTGTTTCAACCGAAGGTATTAGAGCTAACCCCCAAAAGACAGAAACTGTAAGAAATTGGCCTAGACCTATCTCTCCGTCTGACATTAGAAGTTTCTTGGGTCTAGCGAGCTACTACCGCCGTTTTGTTGAAGGTTTCTCTTCTATTGCGTCTCCCATGACCCGGTTGACCCAAAAGAAAGTTAAGTTCCAGTGGTCAAATTCCTGTGAGAAGAGTTTTCAGGAGTTGAAAACTCGACTTACTTCAACCCCTGTGTTGACTTTGCCTGATGGTGCAAATGGTTTTGTGGTGTATTGTGATGCCTCTAGAATTGGTTTGGGTTGTGTATTGATGCAAACATGGTAAGGTTATAGCCTATGCCTCTAGGCAGTTGAAGCCGCATGAGAAGAATTACCCAACCTATGATCTTAAGTTAGCTGTTGTGGTCTTCGCTTTGAAAATCTGGAGACACTATCTTTATGGTGTTCATGTTGATGTGTTTACTGATCATAAGAGCCTGCAGTATGTGTTTACTCAGAGGGAGTTGAATCTTAGGTAGACGAGGTGGTTAGAGTAGTTAAAAGACTATGATATGAGTGTGTTGTATCACTCGGGCAAGGCCAACATAGTGGCGGATGCCCTCGGCAGATTTTCTATGGGTAGTGTTGCTCATGTAAAGGAAGGGAAGAGAGAGTTAGTTCGTGATGTACATTGTCTGGCTAGATTGTGTGTAAAGTTACTTGATTCAGCCGAGGGGAGTACGTTGGTTCAAAGTAGTTCCAAATCCTCTTTAGTTTCGGAAGTGAAGGACAAGCAAGACAAGGATCCTAGTTTGGTCGGACTGAAGGAGTCAGTTCAGGATCAAAATGTAGAAGATTTCTCCCAAGAGGGAGATGGCGTGTTGAGAGTGCAAGGTAGATTGTGTGTTCCATGTGTTGATGATCTGAGGCAGAGGATTATGGCTGAAGCGCATGGCGCGCGGTATTCTATTCATCCCAACACCACCAAGATGTACCGCGACTTGCGGGAAATCTATTGGTGGAATGGTATGAAGAAGGATATAGCCGAGTTCGTAGCAAGGTGTGCAACGTGCCAACAGGTTAAGATAGAGCACCAAAGACCTGGTGGTGTGATGCAAGAGTTTGGTATACCCACTTGGAAGTGGGAGGTGGTGAATATGGACTTCGTGACCGGGTTGCCTCTTTCGCGTCGTCATCATGATTCTATTTGGGTAGTTGTGGATAGGCTAACTAAGTCCGGGCATTTCTTGCCCCTACTCACATCTAATGCAGCTGAGGATTATGCTAGATTGTACATCCGGGAGATCGTCAGGCTGCATGGAGTTCCCTCGTCCATCATTTCGGATAGGAGCACTCAATTTACTTCTCAGTTTTGGAGGGCGTTTTAGCAGGGTCTTGGTACCCAAGTTCTTTTGAGTTTCGTTTTTCATCCGCAGACAGATGGTCAGGCTGAGAGGACCATTCAGACCCTGGAAGATATGTTGAGGGCATGTGCTCTTGATTTCAAAGGTAGTTGGGATGAGCATTTGCCATTGATAGAGTTTGCCTATAACAATAGTTACCATGCTAGCATCGGGATGGCACCATTTGAGGCCTTAAATGGTAGGAGATGTAGGTCACCCATAGGGTGGTTTGAAGTGGGTGAAGCTGCCGCAATTAGGCCTGATGCAGTGTTTGAAGCTATGGAGAAAGTTAAGTTGATTAGAGAGAGGTTGAAGACCGCTCAGAGTCGCCAAAAGTCATATGCTGATGTAAGGAGAAGAATTTGAGGTGGGTGATTTGGTGTACTTGAAGACTTCACCCATGAAAGGGGTGAAGAGGTTTGGCAAAAAGGAAAAGCTTAGTCCCCGTTATGTTGGCCCGTATAGAGTCTTGAGCCGTGTTGGTAAGGTGGCCTATGAGGTTGAGTTGCTTGTCAGTTGTTCATCCTATTTTTCATGTCCCCATGCTTAAGAAGCATATTGGTGATTCCGTTGCCGTGGATCCCTCAGAGAGTGCTGATATTCAGAACAGTCTTTCCTTCGATGAGATTTCTGTTGAGATCCTAGATTTTCAGATCCGTAGACTAAGGAACAAAGAAGTTCCCTTGGTTAAAGTTTTATGGCGGAACCAATCTGTTGAGGGTGCTACTTGGGAGGCAGAAGCAGACATGCGAGCCAAGTACCCGCACCTCTTCTCCGTGAGTTCAGATCAAGCCGAAGGTATTATTCTTCCTTAACTTAGCCCTTCGAATCTATAGTGCAGCTATGTATCTATTCTTGCATGAGTTCTTGCAATTTTTGAGGTATTCAAGAGTTTAGAGAGATTCTGCTATGTGTACTCTATTTTTCCTGTGTTCCTAGTCCAACCAGCGACACTCGAGGACAAATGTTTCCAAGAGGAAGATATTGTAAGACCCCGCGAAATTCTCTCATAGAATGAACCGTGGGGCGTGTCAAGTGAGGCGTGATTCCGGCCCTAAAAGATTGAGAAGTGACTTCCTAAGTGAGTATCGTGTTAACCATATAGAATTTCACCAATTTCGACTTTTTATCACATGGGAAATTCGATAAGTTTTCCGTCAATATAAGATTCGCACAAATCCGATACCCAGGTAAGAAGTTATGGCTAATTTAATCCTAGTCGTAAAACAGCGTCATTTTGGTGCTTGGGGCATCGCGGAGAGTCTATCTGACAATTGTCAATTTCCAGTGGAACTCCGCGATAGTGGCGCGTCGCGGAGGACCCCAATTTCCCAATAGTCAATTTCCAGTGGCCTGGCGCGATTGTGACGAGTCGCGCTGAAGTTCCAGGTCTCAACTGGTGGGACAACGCGATGGCTCCGCGTCGCGGTGACTACCAATTTCCCATTTGTCAATTTCCAGTGAGCCATCGCGATAGTGGCGCGTCGCGGTGGCCCATGAAATCGGGTTCCCAATTCAATTTTTCCAGCTTCGTACAGAAGTTAAAAAGGGCATTTTGGACTTTTTCCAAGCCTCTTAAACCGTGCAAACACCAAATCAAGATCATTTACAAGCATTCTATGAAGTCTGTCTCAAGTTTTCTCTCAACAAAAACCCTAAGTATCCAAAACCTCTTCCAAGAATCTCAAGAATCCACCATAGATTTTCTAAATTGAGTCAAGATTCAAGGTTCCTAAGTCAAGGGCTTCAAGAACCCTCATTCAAGAGTATGAATAGAGTTCCACAAGCGAGAGTTCATCCAAAGCTTCTAATTCAAGGTATGTGGGGTTTTGAACAAGGGTAATCCTTTCACCCGTGTGCCCAAAGGCTTATTTAAACTACGATTCTCTGCGATTTATGAGATTTTACATGAAATTGAATTGGAGTTTTTCACCCATTGTTATTGGTTGCAAGCTTTTGATGTTTCCCTTGAATTGAGAGCCTAATGGCATGATTTTTACATGTTTTCTTGAGAAATTGCAGCTGGGTCTACACCCCATGATTTTAATCCTTGAGAAGTTGATAGTTGAAATGTTTGAAACAATGAAGTATGTGAGTATATTGAGATTTTAAGATAAATTGCTGAAATTTTCAGATTTCTACATGAGTTATGGATCTATATGCTATCTATCATGCTTTTGATGAGTTTTAACTTGGGATTGAACTATGGGTTATTAAGCCCTACTTGAGACTTGAGATTTTATGAACTATTGTGCTATAGGCACCCATGATTTGAGTATTCTGAGATTATTGAGAAATGTTTTGACCTAATGTTTCTAAAATGGGTCACTTGTGGCCCAATATTGTATAACGTAGCCCTAGGCTATAAATCGGAGTTTTCCTACCAACTTTTGGATGCAAATGAACTTTTAATCTCTTGTAAGTGTGTGCGAGCTTGGATTAGCTTGCATTGAATTATAGTTTAGAAACCTTGGTTGCTTGGGAATTCGATTCCTTTGTGATCAACGTATGATTTAGGTGTTTTATTTGGTTTATTGAATAGAAGATTAAGGGTTTAACATACCATTTGTTTGCTATCAATTCCTTTCATTGGGTCTATCTTATTGCTTATCCTATCTATCTTAATCTTTCATTTCTTTGTATCTTAGTTTAGTTTCGATTATGTAGTTTGTTCCGTATCATTAACCAAGTATAAAACATGCAAGGTCTTGCTGACAATCTGGGTTGTCAAGTGGCTTCTCTTCCCACCAAATATTTGGGATGCCCCTAGGAGCCAAGAACAAAGAGTTGCAAGTATGAAATGAAGTACGGGAGAGAAGTGAAAAGAAGTTGGCAAGATGGAAAAGTCAATATCTTTCTTTGGGAGGCAGATTGACTCTAATCAAATCACTTATGGATGCCCTCCCAACTTATATGTTGAGTCTTTTCCCCTTGCCAAAAAGTATTGAAAAGAAACTCTTAGAAGGGTGTTTCATTGGCAGGGTAATAAAGAGAAGAATTGCTACAGTCTGGTTAAATGGCATGAGGTGAGGTTGAGCAAAACCCAAGGGGGTTTGGACATTAAAAACTTGAGTATACAGAACACCAATCTGCTACAAAAATGGTTGTGGAGATTCTGCTGTGAAGATATGGCATTATGGAGGAGGTTCATTTCTAAGAAATATGGTTTACAGAACAGCTGATGTTCTGAATCACTGAAGATGTGCCTGGCACCTTTGGTTGCTCTGTATGGAAAACCATCACAAGATTGTGGCCTGCCTTCAATGCAAAGGTGACCTTTAGAGTTAGGAATGGCTTGAAGATCAGTTTCTGGAATGAGATCTGGATAGGGGAGGAGAAATTGAAGACAAATTTTCCTGATTTTTACATCATTAGCTTGCAGCAAAATGACACCATAGCACAGATATGGAGCCATCAGGCTGGGATCTAGTGTTCAAAAGGGCTCTCAATGACTGGGAGGTCGGAAGAGTAGCAACCTTACTACATGCTCTAAACTTGTTTCCAGGCACACATCTACAGAGCCTGACAAACCAATTTGGAAACCAAAAAACAGAGAAATCTTCACAGTAAAGTCTTGCTACTGGGAAAGGAATATCAACCATTCATTGACAATGGTTTGGCCTTGGAAGTTAATTGGGAAGATAAAGACTGCTTTAAAAGTTGACTGTTTCATTTGGTTGGTAATTAGAAGAGCATGCCTAACCCATGAAGTACTACAAAGAAGAGGTACGCAGATCTGCTCAAGGTGTAATATGAGTGGAGAAGAAGCTGAAGTGAATAGCCACTTATCTATGCATAGCAAGGCAGCTACATATCTGTGGAACATGTTATTTTGTATACTTGGGTAAATTGGGTAATGCCCAGAACCACTTTTGTGATATTGACACACTGTCTAAGAAATTGGAAAGAGAGAATCATAGAGGAAAACTGGTGGAAAGATGTCCCTGACTGCATATAGTGAACATTATGGAAAGAAAGAAATGAGAGATGCAGTGAAGGGAAGGCTAGTAACACACAGAAGACCAAGATGAGATGTCTTAGTTTTTTGTTTTTTGGTGTAAACAAGAATTGGTGGGGGAAGTAGATAGTTTAGTGGAATTTATGGGCCAACTGCAAAATTTTTGAAAGTTCGTTTTTTGGTTTTTTGATTATGATGGCACCCCCTGGGGATTTGTAAATCACTCCTCATCAGTTTTCTGATGAGTTTTTGTGTGAATGTAAAAGTTACCTATCTCAAAAAAAATTCTGTTAAATAAATCAAATCAATATACTATTATGAGGTAAAAGTATATATATTATGTTCAAATTTTTAAAAAAAAAAAAAAGACAATACAAAATTAGAACAAGAAAACATGATTCTAGACGTTGATAATTTGATATCACTATAAATTTACATTGTCTCAGTTTGTTAGGCATAATGCTTGCGAACTTGAGAAGAATGAAAAAAAATGCTATTTTAATTTATTCAATGCCATTCATCCTTAATATTTAGAGAATAGATAGTTTAGTATCAGAACAAAATATTATTATTAGAATGTAAATTAACATTAGTCACCATCAACCACATCGGCCAAGTAATTATCTCTTTTTAATGAAGATCTTGTACCTTTTTATCATCAATTTTCAACAAAAATTGATGGATAATAGAATTAACCTCTTGTGCATCTCTATAAATTTATGTAATATACAATTTTCTATGCTTAAAAACAGTTTCACAAATTTAAAGCCTTTTTTTTCTTTATTAAACCCTATATCGAGTTAACTGTATCATATAAAATGAAATAAAGCGGTATTAATTGAAGAAATTAGGTCTTCAATATTTGGGGACCGTAAGTCATTGCTTCATTAGCTTGGCCGTTGAGCCGGCGCTGCTAGTCATGCACTTTAGAAAGTTTGATTCAATTTGGGTGATCGTTGACAAGCTCACAAAGTCTTGCACACATCCTACCGGTTCAACCAACTGTGCATCCTGGTGCCTTTGCTACTGATTTGACCACTCTCATCGTTAATACAGTTTCACCTTGGCCCTCATCCATGAGTTCTTATGAAGACTCTAGTGGTGCAGGTGTACAATAGGGCCCCCCATAAGCACCAAAGATTGGTGACGTTGCCATGATAAGTGTGGGAAGTAGATAGTGTACTCGATGATTGAAGGAACTATCGATTTGCATTAACTTCCGTGCCTAGTAGGGAGGACTTTAATTTAATTGCGGATCCATTAAAAATAAATTGGGGGTTGGCCTCCTGACTTCAATGCTTTTATTGAAGTGATGAGCTTTGATGAGCTTTGAAGATGTAATTTTCTCATTTGGATAATTTGATTGGGCTTCAATGATAACAAATTGACTTGGAGCAATAATCAAACTGGTCAAGATCGAGACAATGACCATGTTAGCAGTAAATAATATAATGCTGATAATCCGACCCATCGTAGAAATAATTCCAGCAATTATTGGGTTTGTTTTTCCTTTATAATAAGGCAGTGGTGACTGAATTAAAGTCCCGGGACTATGTTGATGATACAACTCAAACGAGGGAAAGTTGATAAGGAAGAAAAGAGAGAGTCAGATACATAGCAATAGTAGACCATAATAAATAGTGTGCCCATAAAGATTTGAAACAAACCTGTCTCTGCTTCCTCCAGATAGAGACCGGCTAGAGCGCCTATCACCACTGATGAGCCAATCATTTCCTCCCCTTCTTGTTCGGGCACCTTGCTGCCTAAAGTCATTCCTCCAATTATCATCATCATTATCTGAGAAACGACCACTAGAAGAACCCCGGGAGTTTCTGCCTCTACGATCTCTTAATCCTCCTCGTGACCCCCTAGTATCCCTGCTAGAAAACTTCCCATAGAAATCACTAGCTGGTCCATCATCTTGTAAAGCAGGTAACTGCAAAACACAGGATTACAAAGATTACATCTACCCTGTCTCGGGTTTAAGATTTAACAGCAAAATAAACTGTGCAGCTAAGTCACAGAATATATACAAGTGCCATAGTAAGAAGCATATTAACCTTGGTAATCTTGGAAATAGTATTTCCAGGTGGTAACTCCTGATTTAGTAGATCTGCTGCAATCTCTTCTGGAAGATCAAATATGGCCCCCTGAACCTGAGCTCAAAATAAGTAAAACGGTTCTGGTTAGAGCAAAGACACCGAGAAGGGGATCAGAAGACGAGACACCACATCTTCCTAGGGGTGTTAACAATGTGGAACATATAGAAAAATCATTAGCATATTGGTTACACACCCTTTCATCTGCAATTAGGTGAATTTTGCCAACTTCATCGGCAGCTGGTGAATACACATCAGAGAGGTAACCAGTAACAGATCTTGCCGATAGGAATCCTCGGGAATTTACAGAATCACGTGTCAGCTGCAATGTAGTCCACCCCTGCAGTGGAAATATGCTGATCACAAATTATGTAATGGGAAAATACTTTATAACTAGAAGCATAAAAGAATGTGGAAACAGATAGATCAAAATCTCAAGTCGTGGTTACTTAAGACTAGCATTTTGAGATCAGTCATAGCATCTGGTGATTGTTATCATCAAGTGAGGAAAGATAAAAATTAGAGGTTGATAAAATATAGGAGAAGCATATATGACATTGGGGAGCTATCAGCGAAAAACTAGGTATGACTTTTGGGCAGTTGAATAGGACAACGAACTCACCCATGATCCAACTAACAAGGACTGCTGAGTGGGCATGCAGCAGTTCAACAGCTCATATCACTAGATGATACTAGAGTTTTGCACCACAATGAGGCTATTAGTGTCAATTACTATGAAAGTTCACGAGGGGGTTAGGACAAGGGAACACTGCCATGGCTGATGAAAAGAGATGGGAGCAATATATAAGATGGAGGTGAGTATCATCACTTCAGCACCTCACTCGGCCGTTGACTTAGACATTTAACTTACATGCAGAAGAAGCTTATCAGTCGCCAGCACAACGGATGATAAAAGGAGGGAAAGGAGTACAATCGAAATTTCTTAACTGATTAACTCAACATGGAGGCAACCATTAAGATTAATCAATACACATAAGTACCATACAGAGGCACCAATAAGATTTATTTATCAATCAACAAAGTTACCTCAATAACTACTCTTACCTGTTCATGAGTTATTAGAGATCGAGAAGATGGTGGTTTGGAAAATCCACCCAAAAGCGCAAGTGCAGCAGCAAGCGCATTTACTCCTTGTTGCTCCATCAACTGTTGTGCAGTTGGAGTGAAGTACTCAACAGATTCGGGATGAACTCCATTAAGTGTAGCCACCACATGCTCAGCTGATGACTCCAAAACCTCTTTGACAGACGGAGGACTAACGAACTCAAACTTGCACCCCACATCACGCTCGAGAGATCTGACAGTTCGCCTTTGACTACCTGTGTACATCAGAATAGCAGTGCCTTCTTTTCCAGCACGGCCCGTTCGACCAGAACGATGAACAAAAGTCTCTGGATCGTTGGGTAGTTCATAATGGATTACCTAAATAAAAAAGGGAGGATGGATCCAAAGGGTTATTACTGTTAACTGATGCCCATAAACAGAGTATAGAATCACAGAAAATACAATGTCCAAATGAATGTGCAGGACTTCTCAAGCGGGAGAGACTCAAACAGTATATTGTGGTTATTGGCAAATGATGGAATATAATGAATACCCATATCAACTCACCCTCCCGAAATAAGACGTAATACTGATTTTATGATTGTAATAATTCTATTCACAATCACATTACAACACCGTTGGAAGAGTATAACCTCAATTTGGCATAGATCAAAGCAGAAATTTTACATCAATATATATACATTTCATAACACTTAGCTTTCTCCAAGATCTGCTTCAGAAGTCAGAAGAGAAAAATTGAAAATTTTTATCAGAAGGGGGAACAAGAACGAGGAGGAGGAGGAAAGAAAGAGAATAACACGTTCTAGTGTTTGAATATCATATCTATGAAATACAATAACATTAGTATCACTGATAAAACCCATTTCTTCCACACTGTCACCAGTATATACAGCTTTAGGCAATTATGCAGCAATGTATTAGTGAGAACTGCACGCTTTCTAACAAAGCCAACCGATTCTGTTACTCAAATTTTGACTCATCTATAAAATGTCATAAGCATTCCTTTCACCTAGATAAACACCCAAAATCCCAAATTTTTATTACATAAGCCGGACCATAAATAACAGAAGTTAAAAATAAAGCAGTTCAGCTGTTAAGGTGGGTATACATACAACCTTATGAACTTACTAGGTCAACATTCGGTATATCAAGACCACGAGATGCAACATCAGTCGCAACTAGCACAGTGAATTTTCCTTGCCTAAATCCATTTAGAGTTCTTTCTCTCTGATGTTGAGAAATGTCGCCATGCAGTGCCTCAGAAGAAATGCTATTAGATAATGCCATTGAGACCTCATCAGCATCTCGTTTTGTCTGTGTGAAAACAATTGTCTTTCCACCCTTTGCATAAACCTGAAAAATTGTTTAAAGCAAAACAATAAATCTTTGAATGCTTGAGTACTATTGTTTTGCACAGTGCTTGAGTACTATTGTTTTGCACAATGATGGCAAAATGACTATTTGAACTCTTCATAAGTAGAAAAAAGCTACGAAAATAGGCTGTTAATTCATACCGTAACAAGATCACCAAGTATGGTTCGTTTTGATGTTGTTGTAGTTGATAGAGCATAAAGCTTGATCCCCTCAGCCAGTTTTTCCTCTTGATCACCAACCTAAAAGAGTATTTGGAAAGAAGGGAAAGAACAAAAGGTAAGACAACCACCTGGGAAGAAAGACATTTATATATTTATATATATATATATATATATATTTGTAAATCTATATGAGCACAACTTAAACCAATTATCCATAAATTCTATGGAGAAGTAAGGAAATATACTGAAGATTTTCACTTCCAATCAGAGAACAATGGCATTTGCTACAAAAGAAAAGAGCAACTAGAGATCATTCATGGACACATTGAAGTACTGCATACGTCGAGATGATATCACAATCAAGAAGGACAATGATACGTAACCCTGAGAAAGAACGAAGACTTACCAAGTCAATTGTCAAAGGATTGTTCAAATACCTCCTAGCCAGTTTCTTTACCCAACCAGGCATGGTGGCTGAGAAAAGCATGCTTTGCCTCTGTGGTGGAAGTTTTTCCAATATAACTTCCACATCTTCCTCAAATCCAACTGCGAGCATTTGATCAGCCTCATCGAGAACCAAATATTCCACCTCCCCCAGTTTCAAGCAGTTATTGTTTATCAGGTCAATAAGTCTACCTGGAGTTCCAACAACAACATCAACCCCACGGGAAAGTGCATTTTGCTGTGTAGCATAAGAAACACCTCCATATATGCAGACAGTGTTCAAGTATGGTGCTGACTCTTTCATTTCCTTCTCTACTTGATTGGCTAACTCTCGAGTAGGTGCAAGTACCAAAACTTTCGGAAGTCGTCCCCGTCTGGATATTGAAAGAGAAATTAGCATATACTCGTCAAGACTAACAAAAAACTCTGCCCATCATGATCAAACCTTTACCTCTGAGTACTTATCATTTCTTCATCCCCACTAAGCTTTTTCAATACGGGAATACCAAAGGCAAGTGTCTTCCCTGTCCCAGTCTTTGCACGAGCAATTATATCCCGACCCTCCAGTGCCGGCACTAGAACAGCTCTCTACATAGTAAGGACACATGATTTAGGATAATTTCTCCATATTTGCAGCGAAAAAGGCTTTCTTGCATTCAAAATCACCTTTAATTTCAATAACCTACATAAACCACGGAATATATCACAGAAAATAGTCCACCGAATCAAACATGCATCGCAAGAGTAATGACTTATGTTGCATCAGAGGGTGAATACTAGCATATCATGTTATGTGAGGAATTAGGCATGCTTCAGTTAGATCCAGCTAAATAAAGGGCTTTATCCCACACACAAGGGATAGGGAGAGAATGAGTGTATGTCGCACATAGCCTTCCCCTTGCAGTTCAGCAAAAGAGTTGTTCCCACACCTCGAACCCATGACCAAATGAGCAACTATGCGCCAGATGTAGAGCTAGCTCTCCCACCACTAAATACAGTTAAATGCAGATTCTAAATTGCTGGCCTGCTACCTTTGCAGCTGGTACAATTACAGTCACAAATCTGAAGGCGAACCTCAGCGCAATACTGCACGTGTTGCTCATTAGTGATAATAGGTCACAAGTTGGAGGCACGGAAGAGCCTCTATGCAAAAAATGAAAGGGATAGACAGCTTAAGATGAGCGTCTTCCTCCTGCCCCGAGTTAGCCAGGTGTCGAGCCCCCTTTTTTGAAATGCAAGCAAGCATTTAAAACCATTAGGATATAAAACAAATAATTGTACCAATTTGGCATAAAAAATAGCGATATATATTATATTAAAATAAAATTGCACTTAACAGCTGAACAACAATAAAATTTGATAAAACTTCGAGAAAGAAGAAAAAAACTCGAACCTGAATTGGGAAAAGTTCAGTAATTCCACGCTTCTCAAGAGACTGAACAAGCCTGTAAGGTAAACCAAGTTTAGAAATAGCAAGTTCATTCTCATTCTTAGATCCTGACTCATCATCTTTAACCTCAGACTCATATTCGGTTTTGCTAACATTCAAAGAATCCTTCCCAAAAACCCCGATTCCCTTAAACGCTTCTTCACTAAGCACCGAAGAATTTGGAGTTACCACAGCAGAAGCCACAAAAGGACTGGAAGAAAACAGACCATGTCTGAGACGAACATTAAAATGAGATTTTTCATTGGAGAAAGGAAGATATAAAGGTGGGCTAGTGGTGGGTCTTCGTGAAGGGTTGGTTTGGTATATGGAGGGAACTCCTATAATGGAAGAAGAACAGGCCATGGCAGAGGGATAACGGAGGGAGGAGATAGAATGAGGGAGAAATGATGATAAGGGTGGGAAGGTTTAGTGTATGAATGGTACTGCAGTGTTCCACCCACGAATTCCATCCCGTTAACCTATTTTGACTTGAAACAAAATTTAAAAAAAAAAAATATTATAATTTTAAATTAAAATTATATTAAATATCAAAATAATTTTTAATCTTATGAATTCAAAAATGTTCTTTAATTATATAGATCTAAATATGTTACCTGAAAAATTAAAATTAAAGTATTATCAAAAAGAAAAAAAAATTCTTTTTTGAATAGATTAAAAAGTAAATTAGATCATTCTTTTTAAACGGAGAAAATATATTTTATCCCTCCAACATTGATGCTTCTCGTGGAGTTAGTTTGGCCGAGAAGTGCTGTAGGATTAATTATCATGCTATAGGGGCGATTTAGGTGGGAATAAGTTATCTCAAAATTTTATTTGAGTGGAAATAAGTTATTTAAAATAATTAATCTTAAAATTAAATAGTTATTATTTGTCGCTCATACCAAATGAGCCCTTAAATTATGCATAACTATTATTACAACTTAATACACATTTATACTAATTAAAAGTAAATTTATTTAAACCATTCAAAACCCGAACCTTGGTGTGTATTGCTCAATATTTTTTAGTCAGTACCTTATAAACTTTAAAAGGAAAAACATTTGAAACACAATAAATGTTAAACCCCAACGGCAATAAATATTTCACTCACTCACCCGACCCTTATAACCCACTCAATAAAAAGTTGAAGAACCTTAATTTCCCACCCCAAATCGAAGCTAAGGTAACTAAATCTTGCTTTATATTACCACTTTAGTTGTTTTCTCTCTTTTCCAATAAGGAGTTGTGTTTCTTTTTCATATGTGTTCATCGAATTATTCAAAAAAAAATTTATGAAATTATTTTTGATTAATTTTATATGTTTTTTTGCTTAATCAAGGTATTATAGCAGCTGAAATAAGTTTGAATAGGCTTTGTAAGCAAGATAAAAATTATGAATTGAAAGAGGCACGTGCCAACATGGATTGTCATGCCATGTTTTTGTCAAAGTTAAATAAAACATGACTCATGAACTCTAAAAGAATTGAAATTTGTACAGAGCCGTCACCTAATTTTTAATGAAAGTACGAAAACCTATTTATTTATTAACATGTGTGATTTATGTTTTAGTCTGTGAAAAATCAATTGAGAATCTAGATAAGGGTTCAAGTTATTCCGAATGAAAGAGGCTAGGCACCCTTCAGAATCCACAAATCTGATACCCTACTAGACTAAATTTATCAAAGAGGGAGGAGGTAAAAAGTGATTCTTTTTTTAAAATATAAATATTTCAAATAATATGAAAAATATATGTATATTAAGTATATAAGTAAAGCTTATTGTTATGAAAATATGTAAAAAAAAATATGTATAAAATGTACAAATTACATGTGGGAAAGAAAAGTACTTTGTGATGTATGAAGAGAAAGTACCTTTTGTACTATAAAAAGGAAAAAAGTATTTCATAAATAATACTACCTACTTGACTGAAATTACGAAGAGAAAAATAAAGATTTTACTTGAAAAGAAAGACTATACAATATTTATGATATAAATATGTGAATTAATTGATTAATTTTATTTGTTTGTGTAAATATTAATGGCCTAAGTTTTGCCTAAATACATGATGAATATTGTATAAGTAAAAAGGTTGCCACCCAACACCCCAAAAGTAAAGTTTTCGCTATATTGTTATCTTTTTGTACAATTTACAAATGAGAAATAAAATACAAATATAAAGCTCGGGACTCCCTTTCAAATAGCACTTCGAGATGTGTTACCAAGAACATGTATAAATGCTTGATAGAAGTATTAAAAATGAACAAATAATCACTAAAGTAAATACAATTATGTGTACACATACCTATATGTTGATGTATAAAGAATAGAATTTTATTACAAAATGGGCTTGGATTAAGTTTTAGATGCGACATGGCTACGAAGTGATTGCTCGACTACTCGATCATCCTAAATCGTCTTGCCAAAATAAGAATCGTAAAACCCTTTGTGCTGTCGTGATATTGTAAAGATTTCATCATCGCTCGAATTTATTTATTTATTGTTACGTATTCGTATGCACAATGTCCGTCTTTTATTTAAGAAGGCCTCAAAAAATCGACAGAGAGATATTGTTATCAACCATGTATTTATTTTGATATTAAGTAAGCAAATTTGAGAAATAAAAATTCGACTTTTGTTACGGGATGGCCTCAAAAATTCGACAGAGAGATATTGTCATTGGCCATATATTTATCATTGTAATAAATTACAAGCATAGACAAAATGTGCAAAACAGTCCAAATCAGCCAAGGAGTATTTCCAAAGTAAGCTTTTCGGACTGAAAATCGATCCAAAATTAGTAAAATAGATCAAAAATGCAGTAGCCATATCAGTGGCAATGATGGCCAAAAAGAGAGCAAGATCACAACAACAACAATGAAATAGTAGTGAGCAGGATTCAATAAAAGATGAAAATAAATATAAATATGGTCAACAACTCATGAAATTAATAGCATTAGTTGGGGTTACTTATTTTAATAGAGCTTCACCGAAATTCACGGAGTTAACTAAAAATGTCAACAAGCAATCTAAAACAGTGAAACACTATTAGAGCACCACAACACCTCCTGTCTAGTTGAAAGGAGATTAAATTCTTTTGCCATAAGCTCTAAAGTGTAATTGTTATGTCATTTTGTAGGGGATTGTAATTGAAGATCTTGTAAAGAACTTATTGGTGTTGTAATGAACTATTATTTTGTATAATGAATTGGTAATATTGATCTTTAGCTTGATTGTCTTTCTTTATTTGCTATTTGTTATTAATTACACATTTTGTAAAATGTTGCAATTAAGTTTAGTTGATGCATAAACTACATATAGTTGAGTCACACCATATGCGATGCAACTGTCTAAACTATCATAACAAATATTGCCACTACTAAAAAATCTTAAACATATAACAATTGTCAATCATATATATAAAATATTAAATAAATGAGCTAGTTAGAACTGTATAATCATTAATTAAAAGAGAAATATAATTATAATGCCAAAATAATTACATAGAATCATATCTTATTGCAACATAGCCCGATCCAGCATAGATCGATAGAGCTCGGCACTATTACAATCAGTCACCAATTTTGGCGTAGATAGAATACTTTTGATCTAAAGTTTGATTTAGTACCGATCCGATTAGCTCGATAAACGATTAGATTTTTATTAATTTTTTAAAAATAATTAGGCTAGCCATTGGGAGTCGTTAGTGGACCCCCAAACTGCTAGTTACCCTACTCAGCCCTCCCCCCAAATAATTTCCTATATATATTAACTCTTTTCTTTAAATTTTTCACAAATTCTCAAAAACTCTCTGCAATCTCTATTATCAATTATTCTATAATTATTTTTCCTATTTTATTTGATCAAGTAGAGGAATTTTTTTAAAGCAAGCTTCAAGTGTCATCTCTTAATTCTGCGTGTTGATTATATACGTCAGTTTTTATGCAGACGTGCAGTACATTCGTTTCAATTTTCATCTCTTTATTTGTTTACTTACTAACTATTATTAATTTTTTGTTATATTTATATTATTTTTTTTTCATCTTTTTATTTTTTCATATTAAATATGAATTTCGATAAAAAAAAAGTAGTGATAACAAATCAAATTTTAGTCAGGTTAAAAATAAAATAGTAGAAAAAAAATAATTGTACTAGTAGTAGTAGAGGTGGGAGTGGAGGTAGTTCTAAATCGTTGCTATCGAGATTAAGAATTAATACCGATGATCTTACTCATGTTGTTAATACTTTTTTTGAACATCTTTATGTTATTGATGTTGGTTCCAATAATGTTGTAGACCATGAGGCTTTAGATAGATGTTGTGGTAATTTTGAGAAGACTTACTAAAAGAGGAAGATGTAGAAGATCAAGAGTTAGAAGACACTCCTACCCCGGTTAGTCCGGTTACGAAAATATAAAAAAAAAATGAAGTAGAAAATTTACCAAGGCTTACTAGAGTAGGAAAGACCGAACGTCCTAAGAAATCACTAGCTTAAAAATTTATGACCCAAAATAAGAAGAATATTATCTTTACTTACAATAAATGTAAGGAAGTGAAGAAACATTTGACTACGGGATCGCATGGTGGGATAGGACAGTTAATTAGACATTTGAGAGGTTGTATTTCTGAATTTGTTCGCCAAGAAGCTATTGTTAAGGCTAAAAAATGGTACAACCTTGCCCGATACTAGCCAATATGTAGGAGGTTCTAACATGGTTCAGAATATTTCAGATTTTAGTAATCCGGCTGGCCGAGCACATCACTCGCATATAGTCAAGATAAAGAACGTGTAAAATTAGCTAAAAAGATTGTAGTTTGTGGTTTACCTTTTAGTTTTGGTGAATATCCCAATTTTGTTCATTATATTCAAAAAACGTATAATCTTGATTTTTGAGTTTTTTCAAGAAATACAATAAAGCAGATATTTTTAAATATCAATGTAAACATTGTCTTTTCTTCGTTACTATTTTGCTTATTTTAATGGTAAAATATCTATCACTTCTGATAAGGGTTGTAATCTTAATGGCAATAATTATTTTACTCTTACGACTCATTGGATTAATTATGATTGAAGCATACAAAAAAGAGTTAAAGGCTATAAAAATATTGAAGAGACTAAAACTAACAGTTATATAACTTGTTTGATAGGAGATATTCTAAAATATTTTGGACTTTGTGATATGATAATGAGTGTCACATTAGATAATGATTCTGCTAATTTGAAAACTGTTGATTTTCTGAAATTTGAATTTTGTCCAATTGATGATGATGTTTTTCATGTTAAGTGGAATGCATATATTTATAATTTAATAGTGATGGAAGATATTGACGTATTTGGTGATTCTTGTATTAGAATTCGAGTTGTTTGCTCATGGGATTTTAAAGCTAAAATAAGGTCTAGGATTAGGGAATTTTAAAAAACCTATGCTATATTTGAAATGTCATTTAGAAAAATTTCAAAAAAAGAGACTACTAGATGAAATTCTTTATATGAAATGCCTAATATTGCTATTGTTTATCGTGTGCCTTTATAAATGATGTATAACAAACATAATTCGAATCGGAGAATGAAAATCACCGATGAGGATTGAAAAGAATGTGAAGAACTTATTAATTTCTTTAAGAAAATGTATAGTGCTACATATATTATATCTGGTCAATATTACTTTAATATTTCTTCGACTTGAATAAATATTTGTATTATTTCATTTGAATTTGTTAAATATAAAGATCGTGAACATTTTCAAATTGCTATTATATATATGACAGAAATTTTTAAAAATATTTTTTTTATATTCCTCAAAATATTTTTAATTTCTACTTTTTTAAACCCAATTTACAAAGAACAAGGTGAGAAAAAAATGATTGAAAATATTTTTTAAAAATTTAGAAATTACAAGTGACGAATTTTCATCTGTTGAAGCTTGTAAGGATAATATATTAACTAAAGTTAGAAATTTGTATGATCTTTATAAAGCCAACTTACTAAATGAACTGTCCGAACCTCCATGTCGTAAGGCTAAATTTAATAATTTTGATGAAATTATGAATAAAAAACTAGGTTTTAGTTCTGCTAACAATGATGATTGTGATCAATATTTAATCAGTCATGAGAAAATATTAGGCATGAAAATGGAGATCCTCAACTTTTAACTTTGTGGAAGAATCAGACAAAAGAATTTTTATTTTTTTCAAGAGTGATTCGAGATGTGCTAGTTGTTCAAGCATCTTCACTGACTTCGGAGCAAGCTTTAAGCACGGGGAAATTTCTTACTGGAGATCATAAATCTTTGTTAGCAAGAGATAATTTGAAAATATCAATGTTGTTAAGAGATTTGATCGATTTGATCAACACCGAACGTAGGAACGCTGGACTGTCAAAATTATCGCATCAAGCCGAAATCAAAATAGATGAAGTACTTAGAGATAATAGCGATGATACCATGGAAGCAATGAATGAAGAAAACCAAATACAAATTTCGAATCATGTTTTCAAGAAACTCATAGATACGTTACGAAAAACATATTTTGAGAATTGTAGATACTAGTATGATAATCAAAACCTAGTTGAAACAAAACTCTTCCTAAAAGGTTACTGCATAGACTAGATGCTCTTTTAATATTTGTAATACATGTATTTTTTTAATTTCAATAAAATATAGGTGATCAGTGGTAATTTTACCACTCATATGCACTAACTATTTATGTGCACAACCATGTTTGTAAAGTTAAATGAGACAAAGTTATTTTTTAATGCACCGATCTCTAAATTTTGCAGGTCTAAAATTGAGAAGGAGGAAAGATGTGGATCGGAGCTCAAAAAATATCAAATGAATGAAAAAAGAGTGCATCTGAAGACCTGATGCTGTTCAGCCTCAGTTACCGCGACCGCGATCGTCATACCGCAGTCGTAGTTAGTTAAGATGGTCAGCACAATGAAGTCGTAGTCAAACCTGCGCGATCGTGATTCTACGAGAATATCTCCAAGGACAGATTTGTAATATTGCATAGACGAATTCCAAACAATATATAAGAAAAAATCTTTTTTTCTTTGGGCATTGCTTACCTTATAAGATATTTTGAATTAAAAGCTTGAAATCCTAATTGGGCAAGTGTATAACTAATTTTTGAGGCTTGATTTCTTATCATTTTTGTGAAGAATGAATGTTTTGGATAATCCTTATGGTATCTCTCTCTTTACTTTCTTCATGAGTAGCTAAGTAATTTAGTTTTGGGATTATCTTGAACAATAGTGTAATTTGTGTGTGGGTATTGTTGTGTTTGCATGATTGTTAGTTGTTGAGTAAGGATTTCACCATTACTCACTACAATATTTTAGTCCCATTGCTACTCTTGTAAAGTGTGGCCTAATATAGCAGAAAGTGTGACATTTGATCAAAGGCTACACTTTCGAACTTAAAGCAACACTTTTTGGGGGTGGCCTAAAGAGGTGTAACCTTTGATCAATATAAAGGCCGCGCTTTGTAGCTTGTCATTGACAACACTTTTATTTGATAAAGCTACACTTACAAGTGTTGTCTTTGTTTTGATATTGGAAACGCTTCATAAGCTGTAATACCCAAAACTTTTCTTGGCTTAGATTCGTCCCTAGAATTTTAAGGGAGAGCTTCCAAAGTGAATATTATTTTTTCATATGGAATTCTTCAACTTTAGACCTCTCATTGTGTGAGAAATTGAATAAGCTTTCCAACGATATAAAATTCTCCTAAATTCGATAACCGAGTAAGAAGTTATGACTATTTTAAGTTTCTGTCATAAAACACCGTGATTTGGGTCCTTAGCGCATCACGGAGAAATGTAAAATCATAATTTTCAATTTTCAGTGAGACTCCACGATTTTGGCGCATCGCAAAGAGGCCCAATTTCTTGCTTGGCAATTTCCAGTGTCACTCCGTGATACTGGCTCATCGCGCTAGTGGTTGAAATGGTAAACATAGGGCTCTGCGATGGTGGCGCATTGCGGAGGGAACCCAATTCCCACTCGTCCTTTTTCCAGTGAGCCACTGCAATTGTGGCGTATCGCGATGGCCTATTAAATCGGGACCCAGCTACGTTTTTCCTGCTTCTTTTGGGCATTTTTAAAGGGTATTTTGGACAATTCCCAAGACCCCAATCCGTCCAAAATACAGAATTAATCATATCCTAAGCCTATTATGCTCATTATTCATCATCCTCTTCAAAACAAAAAACTTAGAAACCAAGAGCTTATTCAACAAGGAATAAAAATCCTCCATAGATTCTCCAAGAAAGCTCCAAATTGAGGGTTTCAAAAGCAAGAACATCAAGAACCCATCATCAAGAACTCAATAGGAATCCAAGATTCAAGGTTTCTTCATCTAAGCAACAATTAAGGTATGTGAGGTTATGAACAAGGATACTCCTTTCATCCTTGTGCCCAAAGCTTATTTTAAATTACAAAGTTATTTGATTTTTTATGATTTTCCATGAATTTAAAATTAGGGTTCATACCCAATATTTCCATTTACAAGATTATGAGATTACAAGAGAATTATAAGTTGAATTGCATGTCTATTTTCATATTTGCACGCTTATTGCAGTAATTTCCAGATTTTGAGATGAATTTTCATTGTTTTCATTATCAAGCATGATTATTATGATGATTTTACATGAGTTTAATATATGGGTTGTTAAGGCCCAAGTTTATATGTTGAGATTTTGAGAATGATGATTCTTTAAGCATCCTATGAGCTGATTATTTCTGATTTTCTATAAAGTTTTGATCTTTTCATCCTCAGATAAGTTTTGAAATCTACTTTACAGATTTACTACAGGTTACAGAAAGAAAAATAATTTCATTTATAGATTTATTCAGATAAGTGCATAACTAGTTTCATAATAAACCCTTAAGCGAGTTTTAAAGTGGATTTCCAACAAGATGAGTGTAGCAAATTAAAGAAAGTAGTATTTAGCACTGAGATGGGTACGATTCCAAGGTCTCATGCCCCAGAACTACGTGCCACCATAGAGTTCAGATTCAGAGCCCATAGTGGGCTGAAATAGTGATCACTTTAGCTGAGGTTATACTCCCTGGCAAGAGCAGGACACCTCTCCCCAACGTGAGGTTTCTTCCATAGAAGGACGAGACGTTGAAATCCATGTAGGTCGCATAGTTTATGTCGGTTAAGAGAGCCTCCCCTGCAGAATAGTTTTAGAGTATTTCTTCCTGCTAGTAAAAGACATACAACTTTTCAGATAAAGTATTTTCCCTAAAGTTTTAAGTCTTATAAACTACAGACTTTAGAATGGAAAAAGCTTTTAGAAAACTAAGTGTAAAGGCTCACAAGTTTTACTCGGATTATACCTTACAAAAAAAATAGTAGCTTCAGATTTTAGCTTTTAGATTTTAGATTCAGTAGTGAGTCCTTCTACACTTAGACAGAATGGTTTAAAAAGGAAGAATACGAGTGCAACTTTTAGAACTAAATGTTATGGCTCACTAGTTTCACAAAGTATGATTTGTTATTTATGACTATTATTTTCAGTATTTCAGACATTCCAACTTATGTGAGTCATTTACATTTAGCATGCATTGTTTTATAAATGATGACTATGAGATGATGTTTTACTTATGCATATCACCCCTATATACTTAGTACATCCTCAAAGTACTGATCCACATATACGTCTATATGATACATTATCTTATAATATAGGTACAGTTGCTCGGTATCAGCAACATGAGTAGTTTGGGCATCTCCATCTATATTCTAGTTGGTGAGTCCTTATAGTTTGGGGACTTATTCTATCCATTTAGATTTTGTAGTTTATTAGTTTATGAGTTTTTAGCATTTTCTTTTAGACAGTTTGAGTTAGCTTTCCCAGTGACTCTCTAGTTATTAGTAGTATAGGCTTGTCAGACTATTAGTGTTGACATAGATTATTCATTTTGATGTTTCAGATATTTTATTAATATTATTCTCATATATTATAGATAATTTCTGCATTCAGTGTGACTTTTATGTCTATATTTCCATTATTATAAGAGTTAGGCTCAATAGTATACAGATAGGGTTAGCTTAAGGCTACTCGTAGTCTTGAGCACCGTGTGACATCTCGAGATTTGATTTTGGGGCGTTACAATCTTGGTATCAGAGCCTAGGGTTTTTAAGAGTCCTAGGGAGTCAGACAAGCCGCATTACGTAGAGTCTTGGTCATAGGTATGAAGCGCGCCACATTTATAAACAAGAGGCTATGAAACATTCTTAGAAAATCATATCTTTCTTTCATGATCTATCGTGCTTATAGTATCTCTATCTGCTTTTAAATCATGCTTTCACGTGAAAGTTGATCATGCCTCCTCATCAAGTTAATGCCCGCAGAAATGATAATCAACTGCCTCAGCCTGCAGATCCTTTGAATCAAAATGTGTCCCATGCAGAGTTTCGAGCTGCCTTTCAGGCGCTAGCCCAAGCTGTGATAGCTAATGTTTAGGGCAACCATCAAGATGCAGTCCCACCTCAGCAAGAAGGAGACCGAGCTGCAACTAGAATTTGGGAATTTATGAGAATGAATCCGCCAGAGTTCTTTGGGTCGAAGGTAGGTGAAGACCCACAGTTGTATCTTAATGAGGTGAAGAAGATCACCCAGATTATGCATGTTTCTAAAGAAGAGAGTGTAGAACTGGCATCCTATAGGCTGAAGGATGTTGCATATGATTAGGTAGTGATGTGGAAGAAAAGTAAAGCGGAGAATGCAGATCCCATAACTTGGCAGATATTTCAGGATGCATTTCTGGATAAGTTCTTCCCATATGAGATGAGAAAAGCTAAGATAGAAGAGTTCATGAACCTGAGGCAAGGCTTAATGATGGTGAAGGAGTATTGCCTCAAGTTCAACTAGTTGTCTAAGTCTGTCCCTGATTAGGTGGCTAATCCTAGGTCAAGCATGAGTAAGTTCATAATTGGAGTGTCTAGATTGGTGGTCAAGGAGTGTAGGACTGCCATGCTTATTGGAGACATAGATCTTGCTAGATTGATGATGCGTATTCAGCAGATTGAGGCAGAGAAGTTGAGGGAAAGTGAGAAGGGAAATAAGAAAGATAGAATATGGCAGTTTTATTATGGTCAGACTAGGTCTCAAAGGGGGAATTGTCTGTAGTTTCATAATCATTTATCTATGCCTGCACCTTCTTTAGCTAGTGCTCCTGCTCCCATAAGTAGACAGGAGCAGTGGGGTAAGTCTTCTATGTCCAAATCTTAGAACAGTATAAGTAGGAGGCCTCATTATCCTCTTTGTGCTAAGTGTGGTAGGAATCATCCCGACAAATGCTTGGCTTGACAAAAGGGTTATTTTGGTTGTGGAAAGTAGGGTCACAGAATTAAAGATTGCCCATATGCTAAGTAGGAAAATAGAGATGTTCATCCCCAAACTTAGGCTACTAGTGCACTAGCTCCTTTAGGTCGCGTAAATCCTCCTCAAGGTGCATCATCCAGTACCGGCGGCGGTCAGCACCAGAATCGGTTCTATGCTTTACCATCCCGCCAGGAGCCGAAAGATTCCCCAAATGTTGTTACTGGTATGCTTCATGTCTTTTATTTTGATGTTTATGTATTGTTAGACCCTGGGTCGAGTTTCTCTTATGTGACCCCATTAGCTGTAGTAAATTTTGAGATAAGTTCTGAAAAGATCCCCGAGCCCTTCTTGGTTTCTACACCAGTGGGTGAGTTAGTTATTGCTAAACAAATCTATAAAAAGTGTCTTATCACTGTCTTTCTTAAAGTCATGTTCGCAGATTTGATAGAGTTAGACATGGTTGATTTTGATCTTATTCTTGGTATGGACTGGCTCTATTCCTGTTATACCTCTATTGATTATCGCACCCGTGTGGTGAAGTTTCAGTTCCC
Organism: Capsicum annuum; assembly: GCF_002878395.1. Taxonomy (NCBI): domain Eukaryota; kingdom Viridiplantae; phylum Streptophyta; class Magnoliopsida; order Solanales; family Solanaceae; genus Capsicum; species Capsicum annuum. Next base: position 30,207,726 of record NC_061118.1, on the reverse strand, counting down.
AGATGAGCCAGTCTTTGAGTGGTGACGTAATTCAGTGTCCCCCAAAAGCCATTTCATATCTTATCTTAAAACCAGAAAGTTGATCTCCAAAGGATGTATTTATCATCTTGTTCAAGTTAAAGACACTAAGTCTGAGACTCCAATAATTTAGTCAGTCAATGTAGTCAATAATTTCCTAATGTTTTTTTGAAAGATCTCCCAGTGGTACCTCCCGATAGAGAGATAGAGTTCGGTATTGACCTTCTTCCTGATACTCTGCCTATTTTTATTCCTCCATACCATATGGCTCCAGCAGAGCTTAAGGAGTTGAAGGAATAACTCAAAGATCTTCTAGATAAAGGTTTCATAAGGCCTAGTGTTTCTCCATAGGGCGCTCCCGTCCTATTCGTGCAAAAGAAAGATGGTTTTTTGCGTATGTGCATTAACTATCGTCAGCTAAATAAGGTCATAATAAAGAATAAATATTCTCTTCCTAGAATTGATGACTTATTTGACCAACTCTAAGGTGCCAGTTATTTTTCAAAGATAGACCTTAGATCCGGCTATCATCATCTTACAGTGAGGGAATGTGATCTTCCAAAGACAACCTTTATAACCCGTTATAGTCATTTTGAGTTTCTAGTCATGTCCTTCGGGCTAACTAATGCCCCAGTAGCCTTCATGGACTTGATGAACAGAGTGTTCAAACAGTATCTAGACATATTTGTCATAGTCTTTATAGATGATATCCTTGTCTACTCTCGTAGTGAGGATGGTCATGCAAACCATCTTAGAATTGTACTGAAAACTCTTAGAGATCACCAGTTGTTCGCCAAGTTTAGCAAGTGTGAATTTTGTCTAAGATCAGTAGCTTTTATCGGTCATATTATTTCTACCGATGGCATTAGAGTCGATATCCAAAAGACAAAAGTCGTGAGAAATTAGCCTAGACCTATCTCTCCATCAGACATTAGGAGTTTCTTGGGTTTAGCTGGTTATTAAAGACGTTTTGTTGAGGGCTTCTCATCTATTGCATCTCCTATGTCTAGTTGACCCAAAAGAAATTTAAGTTATAGTGGTCAGATTCCTGCGAAAAGAGTTTTCAAGAGTTGAAGACTTGACTCACTTCAGCCTTAGTTCTAGCGTTACCCGATGGTACAGACAGTTTTGTGGTGTATTATGATGCCTCCAGAGTTGGTTTGGGTTATGTGTTGATGCAGAGAGGTAAGGTCATCGCCTATGCCTTTAGACATCTTAAGCCTCATGAGAAGAATTACCCAACCTATGATCTTTTATTAGCTACTGCGGTGTTTGCTTTGAAAATCTAGAGACATTATCTGTATGGTGTGCACATTGATGTGTTTACGGATCAAAAAAGTTTGCAGTATGTGTTTACTCGAAGGGAGTTAAGTCTCCATAAAAAAAGGTGGTTGGAGTTGTTAAAGGATTATAATATGAGTGTGTTGTATCATCCGGGCAAGACCAATGTAGTGGCAAATGCTCTTAGTAGATTATCAATGGGCAGTGCATATAGAGGATGATAAGAAAGAGTTAGCTCGAGAAATGCATCGTTTAGCTAGATTGAGAGTTAGATTAGTTGATTCCGTCGAGGGAAATATTTGGGTTTGGAGTAGTTTCGAGTCTTCCCTAGTTTCAGAAGTGAAGGAGAAGCAAGATATGGATTCTAGTTTGGTCAAAATGAAAGAGTCAGTTAAAGACCAAAAGGTAGAGGTTTTCTTTAAAGGGGGAGAAGGCATGTTGAGATACCAAAATAGATTGTGTGTGCCTTGTGTTGATGATTTGAGGCAACAGATTATGGCGGAAGCGCATGGTGCGCGGTATTCTATTCATCCCGATGCTACCAAGATGCACCGCGACTTGCGGGAAATCTATTGGTGAAGTAGTATGAAGAGAGATATAGCAGAGTTTGTAGTTAAGTGTTCAATTTGTCAACTGGTTAAAGTGGAGTACCAAAGGCCTGGTGGTACGTTGCAAGAGTTTGGAATCCCCAGTTGGAAGTGGGAATAGGTGAATATGAATTTTTTGACTGGTTTACCCCATTCGCGTCGTCATCATGATTCGATTTGGGATATTGTAGATAGATTGACTAAGTCACCACATTTCTTGCCAGTTCACACATCCTATACGACTGAAGATTATGCTAAGTTGTATATCTAAGAGATGGTTAAATTGCATGCAGTTCCTTTGTCTATCATCTCAGATAAGGGTACTCAGTTTACCTCTTAGTTTTGGAGAGCTTTTCAGAAGGTTTTTGGTACCCAGGTTCACCTCAGTTTAACTTTTCATCCACAGATAGCTAGTCAGGCAGAAAGGACCTTTCAGACTTTAGAAGATATGTTGAGAGCTTGTGTTCTTGATTTCAAAGGTAGTTGGGATGAATATTTGCCATTGATTGAGTTTGCTTATAATAACAGTTATCATGCTAGCATTTAGATGGCTCCATTTGAGGCTCTCTATGGGCGGAGATGTAGTTCGTCGATTGGTTGGTTTGAAGTGGGTGGGGCCGCTTTGATTAGGCTAGACATGGTGTTTGAAGTCATGGAGAAAGTTCAGTTAATTAGAGAGTGATTGAAAGCAGCCCAGAGTCACAGTGTCCCATTAAATTAGGACCCAACTACGTTTTTCCAGCTTCGTTTAAGCATTTTAAAAAGGTATTTTGGACAATTCCTAAGCCCCAATCCATCAAAAATACATGATTAATCATATCCGAAGTTTATTATGCTCATTATACATCATCCTCTTCAAAAGCAAAACCCTGGAAACCAAGATCTTATTCTATAAGGAATCAAAATCCTCCATAGATTCTCCAAGAAAGCTCCAAAGTGAGGGTTTCAAAAGCAAGAACATCAAGAACCCATCATCAAGAACTCAATAGGAATCCAAGATTCAAGGTTTCTTCATCTAAGCAACAATTAAGGTATGTGGGGTTATGAACAAGGATACTCCTTTCATCCTTATGCCCAAAACTTATTTTAAATTAAAAAGTTATTTGATATTCTATGATTTTCCATGAATTTTAAATTAAGGTTCGTACCCAATGTTGCCATTTACAAGATTATGAGATTACAAGAGAATTATAAGTTGAATTGCATATCTATTTTCATATTTGCACGCTTATTGCAGTGATTTCTAGATTTCGAGATGAATTTTCATTGTCTTCATTATCAAGTATGATTATTATGATGCTTTTACATGAGTTTGATATATGGGTTGTTAAGCCCCAAGTTTATATGCTGAGATTTTGAGAATAATGATGCTTTAAGCATCCTATGAGTTGATTATCTATAAAGTTTTGATCAATTGATCCTCAGATAAGTTTTGGTATCTACTTTACAAATTTACTACAGATTACAGAAAGCAAAATAGTTTCATTTATAGATTTATTTAGATAAATGCATAGCTGGTTTTATAATAAACCCTTATGCAAGTTTTAAAGTGGATTTCTAACAAGATGAGCATAACAAATTAAAGGAAGTAGTATTTAGCACCGAGATGGGTATGATTCAAAGGTCTCATGCCCCAGAACTACGTGCCACCATAGGATTCAGATTCAGAGCCTATAGTGGATTGAGATAGTGTTCACTTTAGCTAAGGTTATACTCCCTGGTAAGAGTATGATACCTCTCCCCAATGGGAGGTTTCTTCCATAGGAGGACGAGACTTTGGACTCCATGTAGCTCACATGGTTTATGTCGATTAAGAGAACCTCCCTTGTAGAACAGTTTTAAAGTATTTCCCCTGATAGTAAAAGACATACAACTTTTCAGATAAAGTATTTTCCCTAAAGTTTTAAGGTTTACAGACTACCGATTTTAGAGTGGAAAAAGCTTTTAGAAAACTAAGTGTAAAGGCTCACAAGTTTTACTCAGATTATACCTTACATAAAAGATAGTAGCTTCAGATTTCAGATTCAGTAGTGAGTCCTTCTACACTTAGACAGAATGGTTTAAAAAGAGAGAATACGAGTACAACTTTTAGAACTAAATATTATGGCTCACTAGATTCAAAAAGAATGATTTGTTATTCATGACTATTATTTTTAGTATTTCAGACATTCCAACTTATGTGAGTCATTTACATTTAGCATGCATTGTTTTATAAATGATGACTATGATATGATGTTTTACTTATGCATATCACCCCCATATACTCAACACATCCTCAAAGTACTGATCCACATATACGTCTATGTGCTACATTGTCTCATAATGTAGGTACAGTTGCTCAGTATCAACAACGTGAGTAGTTCGAGCATCTCTATGTATATTCCAGTTGGCGAGTCCTCATAGTTCAGGGACTTACTCTATCCATTTAGATTTTGCAGTTTATCAGTTTATAAGTTTTTAGCATTTTCTTTTAGACAGCTCGAGTTAGCTAGGGGTTTGTCCTAGTGACTCTCTAGTTATTAGTAGTAGAGGCTTGTCATACTACTAGTGTTGATACAGATTATTCATTTTGATGTTTCAGATATTTTATTCAGATTATTCTCAGATGTTATAGACAATTTCCGCATTCAGTGTGATTTTCATGTCTACATTTTCATTATTATAAGAGTTAGGCTCAGTAGTATACAGACAGGGTTAGCTTAAGGATACTCGTAGTCTTGAGCACCGTGTGACGTCTTGGGATCAGATTTTAGGGTGTTACACAAGCGTAGCCTTTTGTAGCACCTTTATAACAATACTTAAAAAACGTTGCCTTTGTTTTACTATTGGGCACGCTTCACAAGCGTAGCCTTTTGTAACACCTCTATAACAACACTTTAAAAAAGTTGCCTTTTCTTTATTACTAGCCACACTTAAAAAATATAGCCTTTTATACATACTCTATGGCAATAGTTGTAAAGTGTAATCATGTTTTAGCCATACTTTTGAAGTGTGGCAATATTGCCTAAAATTTGCCAAATATACAGTTTTATGACTTCACCATAGTAAATTTGCTGGAGTGTAAAGAACGTCCGCTAGTAAATATTTAACCCCACCCCAACCTGAAATTACCCCTTAAGTACCTATCCACCATCTCAACAAATATAAATTTCTAAAAGAGAAAGCATGGGAAGTTATATAAGCTTGGTAGACTTTAATAGCTCGTATTTAGTTCAGTATGGAAAATGATTTATTAAGCTTAAAGAATAGAAATGCAAAGTTGGAACCATTTAACAACAGGAGTTTCCAAACAGCTGTAAATGCACGATAGCAAGTAGCTAACCAGGTGTTGTTAAGTTACTTCTTACATATTGCCATTTCTTTAACTTATGGCATCCGCTTTATCAAAATCTCCATGTTTCTGTATCACCTTCTGTCTGTTAGTGACTGAACATGATTGGACAATACATAGTGGTTAAAATTTGAAAGAGGGTTGAATGAAAGAATAAGACCCTTTTGAGGAAGGATGGATTATTGTAGGTTAAAAATTAATGTCATTCCGCATGTAAAAGCGACAATGGATCTGCCAAACATGAATCAACCAATCGGACTTAAAATTAGTATTTCCTAGAACAGTGACTGGACTGGTTTTGGAGATAATAAAGTTGCCACAAATTTGAACTGTCAATACAAACGAAAGCTTCATTATATCAAGTAAAATGATAAACAGCTGATACATGGGGATTAATGTAAATTTGCAATACAGTTTCTTACCTTTAGTTGTCTATACTTTTCTTGGATGGCATTTTGGGTGCTTCCACTGGTGTTCATCTGTAAATCATGCAGTAAAAGAACTGTAGTTTTTAGCTCTAACACCTTATATCTGGTGTAGTGCTCCAAAGTTTGATTCTGCAAGCCATTTCTAGAGTCATTTTGTGGTTGCATTCAATTGCAAAGAAGATGACAGGATAAAGGAGCAAAAAAGTTACATACCCATGGGTGGTTAGATTGACCAAGTGTCTATTTGGTAAGAAATACAACGAATACAACAGTAACAGATGGAAGAAACTTAAGAAAATCATATTCAGCAAGTGTTAGCTCTGGTAAATAGTTTGCCATGAATTCTAGTTCAACAGAGGGAACCTGTAGGTTGGATTAAATTACTTTTTCATATTAATTTCATTTTCTAGGACTCAAACCAAAAGAAGAATGCTTATCTCATGTACCTCAAAGAAGCCTGTGCTTCTTGAAAAAATCTTCTAAAAATAATAGACAATGGCACAAAGAAGGAGCCTAATCTCACAAGTTACATGATAAAATTTGCAAATATTGCTAATTACAGGTACCTCGGGAATTTTTTTATGGTTGGAGCAGTAAGTTGAAAGCCCACAAAATTCAAAACTCGACTTTCCATTTTTACTACCTGACATGCAATTATTAATTAGCCTTTTCACATCCACTGGTAACTTTGTCTTATTATATAACAAAAAAAATCTTAGGAAATATTCCGATTAGTATTTACATAGGAACAAATTATGCATCCAAGATATCATAAATGAGAAAGGGAAGCTCAGAGTTAGATGAGGCAATCTAGATCTTTGCCTCAGAGAAGATAAACATAATGGGGGTAAACACTGTAGTTAGGACCAGCAAAAGAGACAAATATTACTATCATGATTGACTTTACTGGAATGACAGTCAAAAACATTAGCTGTGAAATGCAAAGGAGTTGGTCTTCTACAATTATCGATTTACTAGGACAAATTCTGAAATACTAGACATCATACAATGAAATCAAACATTACTAACTAAACAAATCATATTCCAGGAAGTCCAAAAAAACCCCCAAAGCTACATGCTTTAACAAACAACCAGATGAATGCTTTAACAAAAAACCATGCAAACATTTGTGGCAGCAAGTGCATTATGAAGGGGTTCCTCAGTTTTGTTCTTACTGTAAGTATCAAGGGCATAATCATTTGACTTGTACAATTACGAAAAGAGATGATGAATTTAAGAGAAGGAAAGAGCAATAAGAGAATGCTGAATCTGAAAGAGTTCCCAATAATGACAACATCAAAGAATTACCACCACCACAAAACAGCAGGAACTAGTGACTCAACCAAGTACAAGTTAAGAAAGAGAAAAAAAAAGACCAAGTGTAAGAGCAAAATCAGTGGTAGACTCAATGAAAAAGAAAAAATAAAGATCATCAGTAGCAACAAAAGAATCAACAGCAACGCCAACAAAAAATATTCAAACCCAAAAATCCACACGCCTTTCAAGATGTGGATATGAGTGTTCAGAAACAACATGAAGATGCTGAAAAATGGCCGAGATGAATACCACTGGAATTGTACGTAATAATCTTGGAAGGATTGATTCAAGTATTAATTTTCTTGATCCTAATCCATGTGACCCCAATGCGTGTGTAGATGGTGTTGTGCATGAATCTGCAGGAGGTGTGAAGAAAGAAGATTTAGTTTCGATTCGATCAAAAATATACATTAATTCAGGGACTTACTTCATTTACATAGGTTCTATGTAGTGCATTCATTGCGACAACTACCATGTCTCTACAAGCAAATCTGATAAAAACACATCCTTCAAGGCAAAAATCATATCAACATCAAGAAAAAAAAAGTTGAAATATAAAGCATGCATAGACAATCTATAAGTAGGTGTGCTGACATTATATTTATGTATATGTAGCATGAATAATAAGCATGGTACTAAATATAGAAAATATGACCATACTATTCGAACATATCAAGAAGTAAATGATTAGTAAAATTAAGGAGGGTGTACAACCAGGTGACTACTAGTAGCAACTAGAGAAGTAGCCATGGCCCTACGAAAATATGTCTAAAACTAGGTTCAGTAAGAGAGCATCTTAGCAAACTATGGCCAAATACAGATACTCCTGCAAATTAGATGTCAAAATAAAAATGAGAGAGAAGATAATGACTGTTACATACCACGAAATTATTCTAGTTCATCAGCAATATAGAATACTTCTTCAATAATCCCACATCTAGAAAATACCTTCTAACAAAACCATATTTAGATCAAGGATTTAATTGCACTTCATACGATATTTATAGTGGTAAAGTAGTTAATACTGCAAAAGTAGTTGATACATATTGCTTTTCATCCTATAGCACTAGCCACTAAAAGTGCACAAAAGCTAGAGTTTGTGCCCATACATATTATATCTAAATGCATGAATCAAAGCATGATACATGGAGATTCCTTCAAATTGAACAAGAGTAACAGTGAAAAATAAAGAGCAGATAGAGTCTATATGATCTTCGTTAAAGTCATATATTTGGAGCATATATGCTCAATTTCCTGTTTAGAAGTTTGTTTTCTCAGACCCTGAACAAAAAGTTTTTACGTGTGTTCAGCTTCAGGCAAGATTCCTACAATAAGAGAAAAAAGAGGTAAGAGAGGAGATAAATAAATAATTCCAAATAAATAAGTAGAGGCACAAAAAAATAATTGAAAGCAGTCAAGGAATAAATAAGTGTAACATATGAAAGTTTAGAGTCTCTCAATCATCCTGTATCCTTATTACTGTGGTACTACATTTATCTTTGAATAATAGTAATTTGAACAAATACTGCAGTAGATCTAAAAGAACAGCAAACAAGCAGGTTGAGTACCTGAACACATACCCAATTGGATTCTATTTTCCAAAACCTGTCTAATACCTACTACTCTTTTGAACACATACCCAATTAGATTCTATTGCAATCTTTTCTAATACGCTATTTTTTTAAACACATACCCATTAGATTCTATCATCCAAAATCTTTCTAATGCCTGTTACTCTTTTTTAAGTTTGGTAATCTATAACCTACCTTAGTTAGAATCCTAAAACAGATAGCTCCCCGTAGACAAGGTACATTGATTAATTAAAATAAATAAAAAATCAATATAGATAGATAATCACATGGTTGATACTGAAAAATCAAAATAACAAGAGGCAACAAATTTAGATTGTGCCATCACCGATAGTGCTACATAATAACCTCAAAAGGTGCTAATTAAACTTCACATATGTAGTGATTAACAAATATTATAACAAGAACTCTTAACAAAATGCTCAATATAATCTTAATGATCAATAACGACAAATACTACTAGCACATATTGAAACAAACATAAGATAATAAAGTACGTGGTATTAGATATTAGAGGAACAATTTCAAATCCTAGTGAGGAACATTCCCAAAACTCATCAGAATCACTAAGCTATTGAAAATCAGGAGAAATTTATACCATTCCCATCAAAACTACAGCTACCATAAGCTAATTGTGATTTAGTTCTCAAAAGGAAATTGATCTAAAGTCTTGAGTAATTTTGAATTTGTAGACGTTACAACAACCCATTCCAAGTGGAAAGACAAGTAATCCAAAGATATTCACATGTTTAAATAATGATAAGCACATAATCTGACTTTGGAAAACAAGTTTTTCAGTTTAGCTTCTTCAAGAAAGTCAACAAACAAAAAAGAAAGAACTAAAATAACATATATTGCACGAAATCTAAGAAGGCAGTTCCTTTTTGCTTAAATTTCTTATTAGGAATGATAAAATATTTCACAACGGTAGTTCAATCAATGATATGTTACCTCTTTTTTGACAAGTCTCAAGAAATCCTGATGCTCCAGGCTCACAGACTGAAAGAATAAGTAATAAAGTAGGCCTTGATCAGCAAACATCCAATGAACAAAAGAAAAACTCTAGTCAAGTACTTACGAAAGTCGATGATAAAACAATAATTGGACGATTAAGCTCACAAAGCTGGTCTTGTTGATCCAAAGTTTTGGTTTTCTTTAGTTCTTTTACTTCTTTAGCTTTTCTTAAAAGTTTTCATTAGACTCCTATGTGCTGGATGTAAATTAAGGATGAGCATAATCTAATAGGGTAAATTAACTTATCTTCTACTCCCTTTTGATAACTAATGATCTATTAAGTAAAGTTCTATTTTGTTCTCCTGGTGGGTAAATTTTATTAGACATGTTGCAAGCCATCGTGTGCACTACATTAGGTGACAACCTTAACTTGATGCCTTTATAATATCTAGTTCCTGGAATCATGATTAGACAGGACAATATGGCATAAAAAACAACAGTGTAATCTCTTTCAACTTTTTTAGCAAGGATACATCTTTGATGATCATTAGTATATCGCACATTGCATCAAATGTTATCTGCAGCCAAATTTCTCAAGGTCAGAATACACACACTGCATCACACGGATTGCCTTAAGTTCTACACTGTGGCGATCAATTAGTTTTTCACTTTATCAGGTCAAGGGGGTCTAAATAATATGTACTATTTCATAGCAAACTTGATATGATAACTTGAAAAAAAAAGTAAAAACCTGTGCTAACTAGTTATATTGCATTGATTATGAAAAAGAATTTTATATAGTGTCGGTTTATATAACTTGAATTCTTTTTCTACCATTTCTTTTGGTAATTATATGCTTCAACTTAATGTTAATCACCCTACAGTTTGCTTGTAGAGTCTAGTAATAATTAGAATCACACATTTTTTTTTGTCCGATTTATCTTGAATTTTTTGTCAAAAGGCCCAAGTAAATGCACTAAATCTTGTTTCAATTAATCAGACAAGAGGTAGGGACTATATTTGTTAAACTCATAATGATCAAATCAACAGTGTTAGCACTACACTAGTAATGGTCCTATTACATGAGATTTCGGTTCGGGTAGTGTATGATTCTATGAATAGAGTAATAGATCCAAAGCCATTATGGACAAATTACCTTTATATTAAAGTCAAGAATAATGAAGCTCTTCCCTTTGTACTTTCTTCAATCTTTCACATAGCATGTTATCAAATCTCTCAACAAACTTTGACAATGAATTCATAGAGATAGGATTAGATTGGAGGTGCCTAATTCTTTTGTGACTTTCTTGAGGAATGCATAAAAAACTTTTCTTTTCCACAGCTTCTGCCATCGACTTTACGTAACCCTTTTTGAAAAGAGAAAAATCATCGGTAAAAATTGTTTTTGCACCCTCAATACTTGGAACAAACACATGTATCTTCCCGAAGATCCTGATTTTGAATCATTTTTCAAGCTTGTATTAAACAACAGTAAAACTACGATTATTTGCTTAATATATAGCTGATAATCTAGAGGAATAAAAGAACACTGAGGTTTTCTGGGATGCCTTACTTCTTATGAATTGATGGTTAATGCTATTTTGGGAATGAGTTTAACTCTTATAAAGTGATAATGTATAGATAACCACAAGTAACTGCTCATAATGGCTTAGAACCAAGTCCTAATTAGGGAAAACACTCAAATAAGAATTGACTTTAATTGATTAGAAGACATGATTAACTATCCTATAGCAAAGTCTAAAAAAATCTCTAGGAAGGATTTTTATCAATAAATTGAAACTTGTTGATAAATAAATATATTCTTATTTATAAGCATTTGAGGAGATATTGAATAGAAGGCCTATGAACTTTCTCTATTTTTTGTCATTAGAACAGTTGAAGTTATGTCATCTCAATATATATATAAAAGGTAGTATATAAATCTCAATATAGAAAATACAGAAAAAGCGAAATTGTACTTCAATCTTAATATTTACTTGCACTCTCAACTGTACCCACCCATTTCAAGCTAAATGACACTACAGTTGCACCTTTTTTCTTTAAAAAAATATTTTTTTCATTGTTTTTTCCCTTCATCTACACACTAATACACCACGACGATACTACCTAAGCTTCTTATAGTAACAGTGTAGAATTAAACCACTTAATACTATTTTTTTCAAGTTATGAATCACTAATTATAAGGAGAAAAGGGAAACAGAGCATCAAAATATATAGAAATAAAGGCAAATGAGAAGAAGAGAGAAAAGGATGAAAAATTTACCTTCGATCGCTTAATGGTGTCGGAGTTTTCCACCTCTAAAGTAATGGTCTTACTGGTAAGAGTCTTCATGAAAATCTGCATTTCTCCCCTGAGCCTCAACTCAAGATGAAGAGTCGATTCTTTTTGAATATTATAGTCAGCAAGAGTTCTTCCATTTTCTAACAGTTTGCCCGCAAAGATCAATCTTTGCTGGTCTGTCAAAATCCCTTCCTTGTCCTGGATCTTGGCCATAACGTTGCCAATAGTGTCTGAACTCTCCACCTCAAGGGTGATCGTCTTCCCTATGAGGGTCTTGACAAAAATCTGCAAATCACCATGGAGATGGAGGACCAAGTGAAGAGTGGACTCCTTCTGGATATTGTAATCAATGAGGGTACGGCCAGCAAATCGGTGGATGATGTGGCGGAGGAGGAATGGAATTTGATTTTGCTTGCCTCTTGACAGTGTATGAACCAGCGAGAGAAAAGGAATTATACAGAGAAAGAATATAAATAGGACCCTAGCTGTGCAAATTTCATACTGTGCGACATGGATGCTTCAATTCCACACTAAAACACGCACGAATTTAAATAAACCTTAGTTGTGCAAATTTTAGCTCAATATTAGTTTATTTTATGATTTTTTTAGGTAATTAAAATTTGGAGAGAATAAAATATATTAAACGGAATTTAATATTTTAGTGTTAAAAAATATTGGAGGGAATATTATATTTTGATGTAAATTTTATAAAAGTTATAAGACAACACTTATAAATTGTTGTCATAAAATAATAAAATTGCATATCCTTTAGTTAACAACTAAATTGCATACTAAACAATCATTAACCCGTATATTTTTACCTTTAGGTAGATATAATCCCAAGATTTCCCCCAACATTATTGCTTAAAATGAAAGTGTCATCTCTTGATCATTTGCTAAAGATTATACAACAAGTTTCCAAACAAATCCCCTTATTTTATTTTACATGTCATTTTTGTTAGCATTCCAGGTAACCTCATAGTAATTTGAGCACCCATAGGGTTTGAAGTCTATAATTCGCTCCTTGAGATTTTACCCAATTCAAATTGAGTTACTTGACAATGACCACCTCATCCCTCAATTATGAGAGTGAGTTGAGTATTATCAAAATGGCGTCGGTGCCAGGGAGTGAAATATAGATTTCGCTTATGTGGTGTCATTCTTACTTGGGAATACTTGGAGTGGTGTAATTTACTTTATTTGTTGTTTTTGAATCTTTTGTAGGTGATCAAAGTGTAAACGGAGCAATGACCGATAACATAAGCAATATGGTCCCCTTCGATGCCCCTCTTGATGATGAAGGCCAATTAAATAAAGCGGGAAAAACAAGTGCAATTCGCATCTCATCAACCAATGGGAATGGAGTATTTTATGTGACTAGCGTTATGCATCACATGTTGCAAATGAAAGGGTTGTGTAGGGGTCAAACATATGAGGTCCCGAATGTCAATTTGAAGAGCTTTGTGGAAGTTTGTGCTCGATTTAACATAACACATATTACACAAGAATCCATCCGTCTTCACCTTTTCCTGTTCTCACTAATAGGTGAGGTGGTTTTATGGCTTCTGTCACTTCCACCCAGCTCAATTACATCATGGGAAAAGCTTACTACAATGTTTTTTGATTGATACTTCCTACCATAAAAAGGTCTTCAAAAGCAGGATGAGATTGTGAAATTCCGGCAAATAATGGAGAATCGTTGTTTGAAGCTTGGTAGAGGTTTAATGGAAAGCTAGCCCAATACCCAAATCATGAGGTTCTGGATAAGATTCTCCTTGAGATTTTCTATAGAGCTCTTGATCCATTGAACAAAACGGTGGTGGATAATGTGACAGGCAACTCTATAGTAAAATTGTACCCTCTTGTGGCCTTTTGATTGATAGAAGAAGTGTCAAAACAAAACAGGGTTGTCACATCCATGATACTGATGCTCCAAGATCCTTTCTACTACCTCTGTGGTGACTAATGAACAAAGAAAAAGAGAAGAATAGAAGAAGGAAAACATGGCCAAAATGATGACCCAACTTGAGCTCTTGACGAAGCATATTATGGGTGCACCTGCAAAAGCGGTAAATGCCGTAGCATTAAAGTCTTACGAATATGATGAAGAGTCAAAGAAGTTGGATGAATAAATCTGGTACTTGAAAAACTACTCGGAGGGTTCCCGCCCCACCTATCAAAGGCAAGGAGGGAACCAAGGTTGGATGGATCGTGACCAAGATAGAGATTGGAGAGATAGGAAATATAATTATGACCGCTATGTTCTACCCCATGATAGGGCTAAGCCCAAAGAGTCGAATGTCATCGACCCTAAAAAGTTCTAGACCGAGGAAGTGCTGGCAAGGATCTTAAGTAGGGTGGAAGATACGGACAAAATGGTCCACGAATTAAAGGGTGATTTTTCCCATCTCTCTTAAATAGTGGTGTCTCACTCTACCTCTATTAAGCAACTGGAGACCCAAGTCAGGCAAATCTCCATACAATTAAATGCGAGGCCTAGAGGTTGACTTTCAAGTGACACAATTTCTAACCCAAAGAATGACGTGCAAGTCTTAGCTATTGTCATAAGGAGTGGGAAAACACTTGACGAACCCTTTAGGGGAGAATTGAGCAAAAATTTGCCCAAGGCTAAAACAAAGGAGGTGAAGCCCCAAAGAATAGAAGAAAATGATGAGAAAGAGATTGAAGAAAGTGATGAAGATGTGGTTAAAGTTGAAAGGCCACAAGTTGAAGCAAGACCAACCATCCAAGTTCCTCCCCCGTTCCCTCAAAGTTTGCATATAAAGTTAAAAATGATAAATGAGGAAGTTCATGGCCAAACTTAGCAACCTATCGATAAATATCCCATTACTTGAGGTAATCCAAGAGATCCAAAGATACGCTAAGTTGATGAAAAAGTTGATATCGAAGAAGAAACTTGTTGAAGAAGACACTATTGAGGTCACTCATAGGTGTAGCACTATCATAGATAGTAAGGTTGTGAAAAAGAAAGATGACCCTGGAGCGTTCACTATTCCTTGCACAATTGGGAATGAATTTGCAAAAGCTCTATGTGACCTTGGTACAAGCATCAACTTAATGCCTTTTGTCATACAATAAACTTGGTTTGGATACCCCGACGCCAACCTCTATGTGGCTCTTGATGGCGGACCGGTCTATAAAAAGGCCGATGGGTATATTGTTTGATGTCCTTGTGAAAGTCAACAAGTTCATTCTCCCAGTAGGTTTTGTGGTATTGGATTATGAATTGGACCAAGAGGTGCCTATCATTATTGGTCATTCTTTCTTGGCCACCGAGAGAGCCATTATCGATCTAGAGCTGGGGGAGATAAAATTTAGAGTGCAAGGGGATGAGGTCTCTTTCAAAATTTGTAAGTCAAAGAAGCAAACCATGTAGTATCTAGTAGTACCGGTGGTGGATATGGAAAATGAGAAGGTGAATGAGGAGAGGTTTGAAGACCCACCTTGAGAATTAAGAAAGGAACATGTGTGCTATGATGATAACTAAGGCGCTAGGTGGGAGGCAACCCACAAATTCCACGAGAGTGACTCATATTATTTTTGTTATGTTTCTATAGGGTAGATTTTATATTTTGCATATGAATAAACCATGCATTTGTGGCACTATGTAGTGCATTGGATGAGCGTAAAAATGGGAAAGTGTGTAAATCTGCATTAAGAACTTAACATGTGAAAATAGGGGAGCAGACTTTCTCTCAGTTATTGTGATTGTGGTTACCAAGCTCTATCGTGGTCACGCATATGTCTGCAATCGTGGTCCCTTTACCGCAATTGTGGCCACTTCAGTCATTTAACCCCTTATTTCTCTCATTCCCTTACAGCCCATTTCAAGATTGTACTATCTAATTTGGGCTAATTTCTGGCCAAGTTTATGAGATATCAAATAGAATCCTTGTATCCCTTTGTATCACAACTCCGGTAGGTGACATGAATCCATGCCTTTACTTTTAAAAATAGGCCATAGAATGCATGATTAAGAAAGGGCCTAAAATTTTGATTGTTATGCTTTCCATATTGTCATACTTAGTATTGGTGTGATGTTGACTGTTTGATTAATGTGTTCACACAAGTGGGGAAATCTTAAGTACCCAATGACGTGTTAAAAAGGTAGACAAATGAGATATGCACACCAAGTGTTTGATAAAATGCTCAAATGAACTTTCAATGTTATTATTTTCTTTCTAAAGGGCATTTACATACTTGTTAGCATTGTTCCAATGATCTTCATATGCATCTATATTGTAAAACATGATAGTAGCTTAAATTTGGAAGAAACCTGAACATACAGAGCTGACATCGAACCAGCCTCAGGCAGCACGATTGAGGTCATAGACTATAATCGTGGTAACGCAAATGTGGTCCTGACTCGCGATCGTGGTAACTGAGGACAGTTTCCTGCCATGCCAAAAATTGTGCACTTCTAATATCTAGTCAAGCAACACCAAACACCTAGTCCAATGAACTTTAGTGATCACTATAGCATAATGTGCATTATTAAAATGGCATCAAAAGATATAATGTGTGCTTAGTGCTTTTAGGATGACCTTATGGATAAGTATGATCACATTCAATTCATGGCTCTCGAGGGCCGCACTCATTACTACAGTGATCTTTAGGAAAAAGCTGCTTTCAAAGAGGGGAATTTGCTTGGAGAATATTCCGGAGAAACTACCAGCATTTCATGACAAACTTGAAGCCTTAGGGTGACAGTGCTTCTTCCCGGATCCATGTATTGCAAATGAATAATGGGTCCGTGAATTTTATGTAAACATCAGTGGAGTGTCTTTTTTGGACCCACTCAATGTGACTGTCAGGATTCATGGAAAGCCGATAAAAGTTAGGATGAAACAAATCAATGATGTTTATGGGCTCAAGCAGGAAGACATGGGTGAATTCAAAGCGAAGGGGTGTAAATTAGGGAATTGGTTATCAAAACGACTATGCCCCGGAAAAAAAGTCTTGTGGACCAAAACTAAAATTAATATTTCTATGAACGACTTCACTTCTGATGCTTGGATATGGTTTCACATCATTTGTAGCCAAGTTTCTCCTTGCACCCACATGACAGCAGTCCAAGAATTACGTGCTAGTATGGTTGCGTGCATTCTAGACTGTATCCCTCTAGATTTTGGTCAACTCATAGTTAATGAAATATATCATTTCAAGAACTAAGGTGGTACATATCTATTATTCCCCTCCTTGATTACAGAGCTTTGCAAAAGAGCGGGGGTGAAAAAGTATGCTAGTAATACATGGGTGTGCCGTGGTGCCCCTATCTACCCCTTGAGGATTCGAGGTGAGGGCGCACCCGACAAAAGCAAGAAAAGGATGGTTGATTTGGAAAACCTGGCATGCAGTGAGACCCAGTCTCATAGGTCATCCACCACGGGACCTCTTGAGGAGATTGGAGTAAATATTTCCACCATCAAAGAGTTTGTGTCTAAATTGCCCCAAGAACCGTGAGAGCCTTACACTACTTATTTTTATTACGTGTCATATACCGATTATGAGAAGTACAAGGAGGACTAAAAGGAGCAAGCCAACATTGATAAGCTTGGTAAGGCTTATCATAGATGCAAGAAAAATTTGAGTACCCGTGGCATCGAGGCCAAAAATGTAAGGGAAGTCTGAGTACCTCTAGCATTGATGTTTTGGAATCGCATTCATACCCATTGGTGGAAATTGAGTAACCATGTAGGTGGTTATCCCGTATGATAGTTTGCAATGTTAGACTATAACTTAGGTTGCTTCCATGATTAGAAAATTATGCATGGTGCGAATATAAAAGCAAACGCCCCCCTCTATCCAAAAATTTTGCAAAATTCGAAGGCATGGACGTGAGAAACCTCATGAGAAAACTTTCCCTCTGTCTATGAATTTAAAAAAAAACTAAATTCAGAAAAATAATGAATATCCATCTTTGTCACAAGTAGGCAGATCAATTGAAAATCCTTAACAATATTCACATGCAATGTGTGTGAGCTTAATTATCTACATCTCATGTGTACTTGTACCATCTAGGACTTGCCCCACTAGTATGTCAAAGCTAAATTTTGATTGTGCTTGGTTGGTAAAATAATCATAGGCCATCTTGTAGTTTTGGAAGCCCACTTTAGCCTAAAAAGCCTACCAATACATAGGAGTTACCCCTGGCCACCCTCTTTCAGCCTTTGGACTTTTCTTTAAGTCGTGACCCTTCTATTCATATTTTATCAGGTGAAGTCATTGTGGTTTTATCGAAAGATTAACCACAATGATCTTTGACCTAGCCTATCCTTTAGTTAACAACTAAATTTCATGCTAAACCATCACTAACCCTTATTCTTTTACCTTTAGGTAGACATAATCCCAAGATTTCCCCTAACAGCGTTGCTTAAAATGAAAGTGTCATTTCTTGATCATTTGTTAAAGATTGTACAATAAGTTTCCAAATAAATCCCCTCATTTTATTTTACATGTCCATTTTGTTAGCATTCTGGGTAACCTCGTAGTAGTTTGAGCTCCCATAGGGTTTGAAGTCTATAGTTCACTCCTTGAGATTTGACCCTAATTCAAATTGGGTTACTTGACAACAACCTCATCACCCCTCAATCATGGGAGTGAGTTGAGCGTTATCAATAGGCGATGTAATACCCTGTACTTTTTCTAGATTGAAAAGTATCCCAAGAATGTTAGAAACCTTCTTTGAAATATGAATACACTTTTGTACACATGGTATTTTCAAGATTTTCACTTTTTATCATGTGGGGAATCGAATAAGCTTTCCATAGATACAAAATTCGTCCAAATCCAACACCCGGGTGAAAAGTTAGTTACTTTTTAGCGAGACAGTGTATCACCTAAGACTTCAGCGCGTCGCGGAGATAGGTCAAATGGCAATTGTCAATTTCTAGTGTTGCTTCACGATAGTGGTGCATCACACTAAACTTCCAGGTCACAGACAAAGTGGTAACGCGATAGCTTCACGTCGCGCCACAGTGTAATTTCCCATTTATCAATTTCCAGTGACTTGGCGCGATAGTGGCGCGTCACGCCAAGGATGAAAATCAAAAAATTTTCTCTGAAATTAAAGACACGTCCAGGGTTAAAAGGGTCAATTTCCCACCCCTATATATACCCAATAACACGTGATTTAGTTATTCTTCACCCAAAATATACTAGTTTCTCTCAAGAATAGGCTAGGGTTTTTATTGGGGATTCAAATTCAAGAAGGTTTCACCGCCAATCCTCAAGAAATCACATCCCAGGTATGCATAGTGTTCATTCAAGGACTTTTTTCGTCCATGAAGTCCAAGAATCCCTTTTCCAACTTCAAGTTATGGATTTTCTTTATGATTCATGATTGGACTATTCTTGTTCATGCTGATAAATGAGAAAGGGAATTCTACTTTATGTTGGGTGATAAATTCTATGTCGGTTAAATTATTATAGATATAGATTCATGAAAACCTATGACTAAACCCTTGAATAATAAAATTTGGATTGAACCATGATGTTTAATTATTGTATAATGATGTTTACATGTACCATGCCTACAATATACTTGGTTAAATGCCTAGATGAAGAAAAAGTGTCTAACTAGAATAATACCATGAAATCCCCATGTATGTACAAGTTATGTCTATCACATGTTTTGATGAAATGCTTCTATACATGTATTATGGATTATGATGTTAATTATATATTCAAGTAAGTTATGCTTTGTCAGGTTCCTTCCATCGAGTCCTGGAGGTACTCGTACCCAAAACATTAGCTGTGCGCCTAGAGCCATGTCATGTTTTCACGGTACTCTCAATCAAGCTACGATCCTTAGACTACAGACAGTCTTATGAATCAGGAAATCTCCATGATCTTATGAACTTAGTCAGTTGTCAGATATCAGTAGTATTCCGTTAGTCAATGAAATTCAGTAATTCAGCTCATGTTTAGTTCAGTAAATCATGTTTAGTGTCCATTCAGATGGGATTAAAAATTATCACCTAGTGAACCAAGGATGGGGACACACACTATCAAATGAGGGTGTGATCCTTAGCAGTCATCTTTGCATTTCAGAACTATGTAGCTAGCATAGGTTGAGACATCAACACTGTTGATGAGGGTTGATGAGGTGGATAAGTATTGTCAGATAAGGGCCCCACTATTCTCGTACAGGGGACACTATCAAATAAGGGTCACCTACTGCTTGTCCTTACCAGTGGTGCGGTATTGACACCCTTTTAATTGGGGTTATAGATTGGACCCCAACTTAGCCATAATGGAGTATCAGGGGCATTCGGTTAGATAACTACTTCCCACAGTTTTAGCTACAGAATCAGGACTATCAGATACAGTCACTCTATCTCAATAATAGTACTCAGATAGTTCTATAGAACTCAGGGCTGTCAGATACAATCAACTCAGTACAGTGCAGAACTCAGCTAGTTCCATCAGTATCAGGACTGTCAGATACAGTCACTAATGTTATTAGTACTCAGACTCAGTAATCATGTTATTACGAACTCAGTTAATAGTATATTAATTATATGAAACTCATGTTATCAGTATTCAGACATAGGACTATCAGATACAATCAATCAAATCAGTTCTTCATAATCAGAACTGTCACGAACAATCTTTTATGTATTAGTGATACAACATCAGTCTCTCAGTATTCAGTAGATTTAGTCATTTATATTCAGTATCCCAGTATCAGTACTCAGATATCAGTAAGCCCACGTTATCAGAATTCATGAGTCAACATTATCACGATCTTAGTTATAGTTACGTATTCATGCGTGTATTCTCACGTTCATATTATTTAGTCAGTTAGTATTGTTCATGGATATGAAACTATTGCCTTCAGCCTACCTCACTTGCATACCAGTACATTTAAAGTACTGTCGCATTTGTGCTATTGTATTTTATACCATAGGTTTAGAAGCACAAACTCCAGAGAACCAGTAGCATCCCAATTCAATGATCAGATTTAGCACTGAGTCCCCATCCTTCGAGGACATGATGATCACATTAATATTTCAATTTTCAGTTTATTTTAGTAGTTGAAGTTAGTTGGGAATATGTCCCATCAACTCCTTATTCAAAAAGTTTAGAGGCTTTCAGACTATAGCATGTTAGACAGTTATCTTAGTTGTTTTGGTATTGTTATACCATACTTTTCAGTTATGTACTAGTATTGAACCTTATGGCCTTTCAGTTCATGTTTTCACATTTATGATATTATTACTATTATTTAGTGCTCAGTTTACAGATATCAGTAATGGGTTAGCTTGTGGTCCTTCGGGGTCATGGGCATTGTGTAGCATTTTGGGTACCAGATTTGGGGTGTTAAAAACTTGGTAGCAGAGCCTAAGGTTCAATAGTGTCCTAGGAAGCCTGAAAAGCTGCATCTAGTAGAGTCTTGTACATGGGTGTTTTGTGCACCACACTTATGCACAGGAGGCTAAGAGATATTTTAGGAACAGTTTCCCTTCTTTCATGTCTCAGGTCATGCTATAGAAAGGTTCTCTAAGAAAATCATATTGATTCTCCTCATGCTTCACTTATGTCAACTTCAGCTTACTTTCAATGTAACAGAAGCCGTGAAGCTCAAAGTCCTAGAGATAGGTCTTTTCAGACAGTCCCTGCAGACAGTTAGTATGGGATTGCCCACAAGCTCAAAAGTATCCCATCAGTTCAGTTATGTTCCAGAGTTTTACAACTCTTATTCATGATCATGAGAACTCATACGTCATCAGATCCCTCCTCAGAATTCTAAGATAGCATATGACTTAGAGTTAGAAGCATGAACTCAGGAGTTTAGCAGTAGTGGAGTTGGAATAACATTATCCAGGTTGAACAGATTATGTATTCATGGGGATAGTTGTACCAGAGTAAATCAGTAGGCTTGAACAGTGTAAGCTAGCACTTAAAGTTTATTAATCTGATACTAAGTATGAAGGTGAGAATGTGAATTAGGTGATGTGGTATTAGTAGTTTATGAAGAAATAGAACCAGATGATGTGTTTAGTAAGGTAAGCAGGTGTCGAATAGAGTGTAAGTATGTGATTATGATTGTAGTTCAGTTCAGAGTGTTGTAAAATGTTCACAGACTTATGATGATGGCTTAAAGCTAAGGGGGAGATAATAGATCAAGTGACCAATTCAGGCTCTGAGATTCCAGTAGTAGTGCCGGTACGTATAGAAAAGCAGTTAGGAAAAACACAAGATTAATCATTTCCTAAGCTTATTATGCTCATTATTCATCATCCTCTTCAAAAGCAAAACCCTAGAAACCAAGAGCTTATTCTACAAGGAATCAAAATCGTCCATAGATTCTGCAAGAAAGCTCGAAATTGAGGGTTTCAAAAGCAAGAACATCAAAAACCCATCATCAAGAACTCAATAGAAATCCAAGATTCAAGGTTTCTTCATCTAAGCAATAATTAAGGTATGTGGGGTTATGAACAAGGATACTCCTTTCATCCTTGTGCCCAAAACTTATTTTAAATTACAAAGTTATTTGATTTTCTATGATTTTTCATGAATTTGAAATTAGGGTTCATACTCAGTGTTGCCATTTACAAGATTATGAGATTACAAGAGAATTTTAAGTTGAATTGCATGTCTATTTTCATATCTGCACGCTTATTGCAGTGATTTCCAGATTTTGAGATGAATTTTTATTATTTTCATTATCAAGCATGATTATTATGATGCTTTTACATGAGTTTGATTTATGGGTTGTTAAGCCCTAAGTTTATATGTTGAGATTTTGAGAATGATGTTGCTTTAAGCATCCTATGAGATGATTATCTATAAAGTTTTGATCTTTTGATCCTAAGATAAGTTTCGGAATCTACTTTACAGATTTACTACAGATTATAGAAAGAAAAATAGTTTCATTAACAAATTTATTTAGATAAATACATAACTGGTTTCATAATAAACCCTTATGCGAGTTTTAAAGTGGATTTCTAACAAGATGAGCGTAGAAAATTAAAGGGAGTAGTATTTAGCACCGAGATGGTTATGAGTCCAAGGTCTCATGGCCTAGAACTACGTGCCACGATAGGATTCTGATTCAGAGCCCATAGTGGGCTGAGATAGTGTTCAATTCAGCTAAGGTTATACTCCCTGGCAAGAGTATGACACCTCTCCCCAACGGGAGGTTTCTTTCACAGGTGGATGATACGTTGGACTCCATGTAGCTCGCATGGTTTATATCGGTTAAGAGAACCCTCCTTGCAGAACAGTTTTAAAGTATTTATCCCTGCTAGTAAAAGACATACAGATTTTCAGATAAAGTATTTTCTGTAAAGTTGTAAGGCTTACAGACTACAGATTTTAGAGTGGAAAAAGCTTTTAGGAAACTAAGTGTAAAGGCTCATAAGTTTTACTCAGATTATACCTTACAAAAAAGATAGTAACTTCAGATTTCAGCTTTCAAATTTCGAATTAAGTAGTGAGTCCTTCTACACTTAGACAGAATGGTTTAAAAAGGAAGAATACGAGTACAACTTTTAGAACTAAATATTATGGCTCACTAGATTCACAAAGTATGATTTGTTATTCATGACTATTATTTCTAGTATTTCAGACATGCGAGCTTATGTGAGTCATTTATATTTAACATGCATTGTTTTATAAATGATGACTATGAGATAATGTTTTACTTATGCATATCACCCCCATATACTCAGTTCATCTCAAAGTACTGATTCACATATACGTCTATGTGCTACATTGTCTCATAATGTAGGTACAGTTGCTCAGTATCAACAACGTGAGTAGTTTGAGCATCTCCATGTACATTCTAGTTGGTGAATCCTCATAGTTCGGGGACTTATTCTATCTGTTCAGATTTTACAGTTTATTAGTTTATGAGTTTTTAGTATTTTCTTTTAGATAGTTCGAGTTAGCTGGGGTTTTGTCCTAGTAACTCTCTAGTTATTAGTAGTAGAGACTTATCAGACTACTAGTGTTGATACAAATTATTCATTTTGATGTTTCACATATTTTATTTAGATTACTCTCAGATATTATAGACAATTTCCTCATTCAGTGTGATTTTCATATCTATATTTCCATTATTATAAGATTTAGGCTCAGTAGTATACAGACAGGGTTAGATTAAGGCTACTCATAGTCTTGAGCACCGTGTGACATCTCGGGATTAGATTTTGGGGCGTTACACAAGCGTAGCCTGTTGTAGCACCTTTATAACAACACTTAAGAAACGTTGCCTTTGTTTTACTATTGGGCACGCTTCACAAGCGTAGCCTTTTGTAACACCTCTGTAACAACAGTTCAAAAAAGTTGCCTTTTCTTTATTATTAGCCACACTTAAAAAATGTAGCCTTTTATACATACTTTATGACAACACTTGTAAAGAGTAAGCATGTTTTAGCCACACATTTGAAGTGTAGCTATATTGCCTAAAATTTGCCAAATGTACAGTTTTATGACTTCACCATAGTAAATTTGATAGAGTGTAAACAACGTCCGCTAGTAAATATTTAACCCCACCCTGAAATTACCCGTTAAGTACCTTCCTACCATCTCAACAAATATAAATTTCTAAAAGAGAAAACAAGGGCAGTTTTTTAAGCTTGGTAGACTTTAATAGCTCGTATTTAGTTAAGTATGGAAAATGATTTATTAAGCTTAAAGAATAGAAATGAAAAGTTGGAACCATTTAACAACAAGAGTTTCCAAACAACTGTAAATATATGATAGAAAGTAGCTAACCAGGTGCTGTTAATTTACTTCTTACATATTGCCATTTATTTAACTTATGGCATCCGCTTCATCGAAATCTCCATGTTTCTGTATCACCTTCTGTCTGCTAGTGACTGAACATGGTTGGACAATACATAGTGGTTAAAATTTAAAAGAGGGTTAAATGAAAGAATGAGCCCCTTTTGAGGAAGGATGGATTAGTGTAGGTTAAAAATTAATGTCTTTCTGCTTGTGAAAGCGATAATGGATCTGCCAAACATGAATCAGGCAATCGAACTTAAAATTAGTATTTCCTAGAATAGTGATTGGATTGGTTTTTGAGATAATAAATTTGCCACAGACTTGAACTGTCAATACAAATGAAAGCTTTATTATATCGAGTAAAATGATAAACAGTTGATACATGGGTATTAATGTAAATTTGCAATACAGTTTCTTACCTTTAGTTGTCTATACTTTTCATGGATAACATTTAGGGTTCTTCTACTGGTGTTCATCTGTAAATCATGCAGTAAAAAAACTATAGTTTTTAGATCTAACACCTTATATCTGGTGTAGTGCTCCAAAGTTTGATTCTGCAAGCCATTTATAGAGTTATTTCGTGGTTGCATTCAATTACAAAAAAGATAACAGAATAAAGGAGCAAAAAAGTTGCATACCCATAGGTGGTTAGATTGATCAAGTGTCCATTTGGTAAGAAATACAGCTGATACAACAGTAACATATGGAAGTAACTTAAGAAAACCATATTCAACAAGTGTTAGCTCTGGTAAATAGTTTGCCATGAATTCCAGTTCAACAGAGGGAACCTGTAGGTTGGAGTAAATTAATTTTTCATATTAACTTTATTTTCTAAGACTCAAACCAAAAGAAGAATGCTTATCTCATGTACCTCATAAGAAGCCTGGGCTGCTTGAACAAATCTTCTAAAAATAATGGATGATGGAACAAATAAGGAGCCTAATCTTACAAGTTACATGATAAAATTTACAAGTATTGCTAATTACAGGTACCTCAGGAATTTTTTTATGGTTGGAGCAGCAAGTTTAATGCCCACAAAATTCAAAACCCGACTTTCCATTTTTACTACCTGACATGCAATTATTAATTAGCCTTTTCACATCCACTGGAAACATTGTCTTATTATATAACCAAAAAATATTTGGGAAATATTACGACTAGTATTTACATATGAACAAATTATGCATCCAAGATATCATAAACGAGAAAGGGAAGCTCAGAGTTAGATTAGGCAATCTAGATCTTTGCCTCGGAGAAGATAAATATAATGGGGGTAAACAATGTAGTTAGGACCAGCAAAAGAAACAAAAAATACTATCATGATTAACTTTACTGGAATGGCAGTCAAAAACATTAGCTGTGGAATGCAAAGAAGTTGGTCTTCTACAATTATCGACAGTCAATGTATTGCCCTTCTAATCTTTAGTCAAGAAACACCAAATACCTAGTCCAATGAACTTTAGTGATCACTATAGCACAACGTGCATGATTAAAAGGACATCGAAAGATATAATGTGTGCTTAGTGCTTTCAGGACGACCTCATGGATAAGTGTGATCATATTCGATTCATGGCACTCGAGGGCCACACTCATTACAATAGTGATCTTCAGGACAAAGCTGCTTTCAGCCCCCGTCGTATAATTATCAAAACTCAGTTACCATGTCAGTTACAGTTTTAGTGTTCAAAACTCAGTAATCAGTGTTCAATCTCAGAATTTAGTACTTCAATATCAGTCTAAACCACAGTTATCCATGTCCATTCATCTGAACCCAGCATATAGTTGCAGTATACGTCTCCGTTGCAATCCTAGTTATAGGGTCAGTTTCGGTTCAGTAATCAGATCAGTAAATCAGTTCAGTTTTAGGTTTTCTTAACCATAATGTACAATTATTAGTTATCTAGCTATAGGTATTTCAGTACCTCAGTTCACAGACTATTCCAGAATTTTGTTCTACGCTTGGTCTTGCATTCTCAAATAATACAATTTTCATAAATTTATGCTCAGTTACCTTATGTTACCCAGTCAACATTACCTTCTGTGTATAATACTTTATAGTCTTAGTTCAGCTATTCAGATCAAGTACAGTTCAGTCTTACACATCCAATATTCAACTATCAACCATCCAGTTTATCAGATAAGTTAGCATAGGTATGCACTTGGGTTCAGCACCCATGTGACTCTTTTTAGTAATATTAGGTGCAGTGCAAGAGGTTTAGTAATTCATATTAAACGTTGTTCGTAGGCCCCAACTCATCTTACCAAATTTTAGCCATGTGATGATTTTCTTATTCATGTGTCTTGTTTAGACAAGGCTAAAATTTCCTTGTGCCCTAAAGCCATTAGAACTATATATAAAAAGTGTTAAATAAAGGCTTCAGTCGACCATAAGTTTTCATCATGAGTTTGTCTATAAAATTAGTCCTTTAGTTTTGCAGTCAGATAGACAAGTTCGCATGGTTTGGGATTCCGTCCTTTTCATTTAGACGTACTATTTGGGATCTCATGAATGTGATCATTCTAAGATGGAACAAATGGGTAGTTGCATGTTCAACTTGGTCCATGTATCATCACTTCAGTTTTCTCAGCGACTCAGCCAAGTCAGTATTCTTCGAGAGACATAGTGTCCCAAGGGGGGAGATGCACTATTAACCCCCAAACTTTCATAACAAGAACATCCCATTCTTTCTTACTGTAAGGAATCTAATTTAGGAGTAGGGGGTACCCATAAGTTGACCCTCTAGCTCTAATCATGGTCGTACGCCATTTACTCAAGGTACTCAATTCAGATCTTAATATTTAGCTCATGTATCACGTTCCAGACCTATTTACGTTCTCATGTTTCCGCTCATGCATATTAAGTAATTAAGCTCAGGCTCAGCCCAAGGTAATAGCTTGTCTTAAGCTTATCCAGTTTTATGTTCAGATTTCAGTTAAAAATATGGTATTCGGTTCCACACTTAGTTTTCATTTCAAACTTGGTATCTTTACCCTTATATGTTCAGTTGCATATTCATGAGTTGGTTCAGTCATGTATTCATGTATCAGATATGAGTGATCAACTTATCAATACTCTCATACATGCATTCATGCATCAGCTCAGTCATAAAATCCAGATATGCATGCTCAGTATGAAACTCAGTAATGTCAGTCATGTAGTCATGCTTTGGTTGTTCATGTTCAGAATGTACTTTAGCTTATCTTTTCTCCTATCTCACTTAGTCTCATTCGAGGACGAATGTTCTCAAGGGGGAGATATTGTAATACCCCATACTTTTCCTAGCTTGAAAAGTATCCCAAAAATGTTAGAAACTTTCTTTGAAAGATGAATCCACTTTTGTACACCTGGTATTTTCAATATTTTCACATTTTATCATGTGGGTAATTGAATAAGCTTTCCATCGATACCAAATTCACCCAAATCCAACACCCGGGTGAAGAGTTAGAGCCTTTTTAGTGAGACAGTATATCACCTGAGCCTTCAGCGCGTCGCAGGGATAGCTCAAATGGCAATTATCAATTTCCAGTATTACTCCACGATAGTGGTGTGTCACGCCAAACTTCCAAGTCACAGACAAGGTGGCTAGGCGATAGGTCCGCGTCGCACCATCGTGCAATTTCCCATTTGTCACTTTTCAGTGACTTGGCACGATAGTGGTGCGTCGCGCCAAGGATGAAAATCGGGAAATTTTCTAAAAAATTAAAGGCACATCCAGGGTTAAAAAGGTCAATTTCCCACCCCTATATATACCCAATAATACGTGATTTAGTCATTCTTCACCCAAAATATACTAGTTTCTCTCAAGAACAAGCTAGGGTTTCTATTGGGGATTCAAATTCAAGAAGGTTTCACCATCAATCTTCAAGAAATCACTTCCTAGGTATGCATAGTGTTCATTCGTGGACTTCTTTCATCCACGAAGTCCAAGAATCCCTTTTACAACTTCAAGTTATGGATTTTCTTTATGATTTTATGATTGGACTGTTCCTTTTCATGTTGATAAATAAGAAATTGAATTTTACTCCATGTTGGGTGATAAATTCTATGTGAGTTAAATTATTATAGATAGAGATTCATGCAAACCTATGACTAAACCCTTGAATAATGAAATTAGAATTGGCCCATGATGTTTAATTGTTGTACACTAATGTTTACATTTACCATGCCTACAATATGCTTGATTAAATGCCTAGATGAAGGAAAAGTGTCTAGCTAGCATGATACCATGAAATCCCCATGTATGTACAAGTTATGCCTATCACATGTTTTGATGAAATGCTTCTATAAATGTATTATGGATTATGATGTTAATTATATGTTCAAGTAAGTTATGCTTGGTCAGTTTCCTTCCATCGAGTCCCGGGGGTACTCATACCCAAAACATTAGCTGTGCGACTAAAGCCATGTTATGTTTTCACGATACTCTCAGTCAAGCTATGATCCTTAGACTTCAGACATTCTTATGACACAGGAAATCTCCATAATCTCATGAACTCAGTTAGTTGTCAGATATCAATAGTATTTCGTTAGTCAACAAAATTCAGTAATTCAGCTCATGTTCAGTAAATCATGTGTAGTGTTCATTCAGGTGGGAGTAGAAATTAGCATCGAGTGAACCCAAGGATGGGGACACACACTATCAGATGAGGGTGTGATCCTTAGCGGTCATCCGTGCATTCCAGAACTATGTAGCCAGCATAGGTTGAGACATCAACACTGTTGATGAAGGTTAATGAGGTGGATAAGCATTGTCAAATAAGGGCCCCACCATTCTCATACAGGGGACACTATCAGATGAGGGTCACCCATAGCTTATCCTTACCAGTGGCACGGTATTGACACCCTTCCAATTGGGGTTACAGATTAGACCCCAACTCAGCCGTAATGGCATATTAGGGGCATATCGATTAGATAACTACTTGCCATAGTTTCAGTTACAGAATCAGGACTGCCAGATACAGTCACTCAGTCTCAATAATAGAACTCAGATAGTTCTATAGAACTCAGGACTGTCAGATACAGTCAACTCAGTATAGTGCGGAACTCAGCTAGTTCCATCTGTATCAGGACTGTCAGATACTGTCACTCATGTTATTAGTACACAGACTCAGTAATCATGTTATCACGAACTCGGTTAATAGTATATTAATTCTATAAAACTCATGCTATAGTATTCAAACTCAGGATTGTCAGATACAATCAATCAGACCAGTTCTTCATAATCAGAACTGTCAGGAACAGTCTTTCTTGTATTAGTGATACAACATCAATATCTTAGTATTCAGTAGATTCAGTCATTCATATTTTGTACCCCAGTATCAGTACTCAGATATCAGTAAATCCATGTTATCAGAATTCATGAGTCAACATTATCACGATCTCAGTTATAGTTACGTATTCATGCATGTATTCTCACTTTCATATTATTTAGTCAGTTAGTATTGTTCATGCATATGAACGTATTGCATCCAGCCTACCTCACTTGCATACCAGTACATTCAAAGTACTGATACATTTGCGCGATGGTATCTTATACAATAGGTTTAGAAGCACAAGCTCTATAGAACCAGTAGCATCCCAATTCAGCGATTAGAGTTAGCAGTGAGTCCCCATCCTTCGAGGACATGATGATCACATTAATATTTCAATTTTCAGTTTATTTCAGTAGTTGGAGTTAGTTGGGGACATGTCCCATCAACTCCTTATTCAGACAGTTGAGAGGCTTTCAGACTATAGCATGTTGACAGTTATCTCAGTTGTTTTGGTATTGTTATACCATACTTTTCAGTTTTGTACTAGTATTGAACCTTATGGCCTTTCAGTTCATGTTTCAGCATTTACGATATTATCACTATTATTCAGTGCTCAGTTTACAAATATCAGTCATGGGTTAGCTTGTGGTCTTTCGGGGTCATGGGCACCGTGTAGCGTTTCGGGTACCAATTCGGGGCGTTATAGGCTATCACCTTCATTTTTTTAAAAAATTGTCTTTTTTTTCTTTAAGTAATAATTTAAACTTTAAAGTTGAAAATTTAAATTTGAACTTTAAAGTTTCAAGTTCATTAAAATATTAAAGTTTTTAAACTAATAAAAATCAAAGTCTTTTAAAAGTTCAAGTTTCAATTTTTCTTTTAAAAATTAAACTTTAAAGTTGAAAACATTTATATTTAAACTTAAGTAAAAAATATAAGTATAAATTTTTATACTTATTTTCTTAAAAAAAAATATAAGTATAAAAAATATTTCAAAACTTAAATTTTTTTTAAAATTTAACACAAATAAAAAATGAAAGTATAAAGGTTTTATATTTATTTTTATACTATTTATTAATATAATTTTATTAATATACTATTTATAAAAGTTATATCACTTTAATAATATAAAATATACTTAATATATTATACTTAGCATAAAATTACACTTTTATTGAATAATTATTAAAAAAAATTGGTTTCGTCTTGTCGTTGGACCGTTACCAGCCGGACCGGTGCGAATAACCCTTCTTTTACCGAGCAGCCCGATCTGATAGGCCGGTTGTGAAATGCCTACCGGCCACCGCCACTCATACTAGGTCGGGACTGACGCACCACCCGTTCTAACGGTCTCAATTTGATCTGCTGCCGATCTTACACCGATGATACCTAAAACGAAGCTATAACCGAAATTCAACATTAAAGAAAGAAAAATCAACAACTAAAGAAAGAGGAGATGAAGTAGAAACAAGAAGAAAATTGCATTAAATGAAAAAGGATAGATAATGAGACATTTACCAACACTAATGCGAAGAACTAAAGTGTATATCAAACACTTAAACACAAATCACCAACATTGATTACACCTCATTCTTAGGTAGACACAAAGGGAGTCACCTTCCCCAAGCACCAACCTTCCTTGCCAATTTGTCAACACAAGTGAAATCCATCACTTAGCATTAGCCCTAATTTCGGATTCTACACTAAAATAGAAGACTAAAGCTATCATCTAAAGAGTATCCTTCCAATATTCATCATAGCTAAGGAAAATACAAGCTAAAGGGTCTATTTATACTTATTATAATCAAATGACAAAAATGCCCTTAATGAAGGGTGCTCCTTTGGAGTGTAAAAGAGGAGTATTAAAAGTCCATAATACCCCTAAGTTAAGGCGCCCTATCCAAGGTTACCTTGGAGTATATTCAAGGTCTCTCTTCACTTAATAGTAAGTACACTCCCTCGGATGAATCAACATACTCTCACTAGCTTCTATCTTTATAAATGGCTCCTTGTGTGTTTGGACTTGATGAATGGAGCCTCTTTAATGCTCTCAAAACCAAGGATGGTTCTTATTCAAGGATTATGGTCCTCGGATTAGTATCAAGGAAAGCATCCAAGCAACCTTCCACATACGGGATTATAGGATTAATTATCTTACTATGGGGTCATTTGGGTGGGAATAAGTTATTTCGAGATTTCATTTGGGTGGAAATAAGTTATTCCGAATAATTAATTTCGAGATTAGTTATAGCATCATATATGTGACATATTTTATATCTCATCACTATGGCATAAATGGTGGAATAAATATCCCACCAACTAATACCTCTAATCAAACATGAGATAAAATAATCCTATATTTTATCTCAGGATTATTATTACTTATATTTCACACCAAATGACCCCTATTAGTTATTTAATTTTGTGATAAATAATTTTTTGATATGCTATCCTGTAATTTTATTCTGATCAAATGCGGAATAAATTTATTTTAAGATTAATTCAAAAGTAGTTATTGTTTATTACTATTACCAAATGAGCCCTTAAATTATGCAACACTATTGACTTAGTACACATCTATACTACTTAAAAGTGAATTTATTTAGACTTTTCAAGACCCAAACTTTGGCATGTGCCACTCAACATTTTCTAGTCACCACCTTTTAAACCTATAAAGGGAAAAACATTTAAGACACAATAAATATTGAACCCCAACGAGAATAAGTATTTGACTCACTCACCCGACCCTTATAACTCACTCAATAAAAATCTAAAGAACCTTAATTACTCACCTGAAATCGAAATCGCTAAGGTAATTACATCTTATTTCGTATTACCACTTTAAATGCTTTCTCTGTTTTTCATTAACGAGTTGTGTTTTTTCCATAAATGTGTTTATCGAATTATTCAAAAAAATTCTTTTGGAGTTGTCTTTGATTAATTTTATATGTTTTTTATTTTGGTTAATCAAGGTATTATAGTAGCTAAAATAAGTTCGTGTAGGCTTTGTAAGCAAGAGAACAATTATGAATTGAAAGAGGTATGTGTCAACATGAATTTTATTCTACCTTTATTGATTTCACGGACCCAAAAAACCTTGGTAGAAAATATTGTGATAGTCCATAATAGTAATGTCACGATCCAAACCATGGCCTAGCCATTACAGGTATCTCAAGCCCACCGTGGGTCGGAGACCACCACCTCTCAAAAGCATATAAATATAAACAACAGAAGTCAACCATAATAGCAATAGGGAGGATAGATAAGTCAAATGTAAACTCTAAGAATCAAAACAAAATAAACAATCCAACACTTGTCCACAAAAGTCTCTAAACCAGAATACCAAACTAAGTCGGGCATGTCCCCGACTATGATAAAAAAATACAAAATGAAATACTAAGACAATAAAGAAACCAGTGAGATAATTGGACCTTTCAAAATATGGAGGCTCACCACTTCACAGCAGATCCACTGGAATACCGAATCATCTAACATTGCATAGGAGTAACAAAAAATCCTTCGGACCGTACATCATGAAATGATGTAGCATCCAGGAAGGGTCAGTGGGGTAGGCACTAACATTTAACTTAGAAAAAGAGATTAAATAATACAATTACTAAAATCAAGTGTAACGACCTGAGACTACCCCTAGTCATAACACGGTGCTTAGGGTCACAAGTGACCCAAGATAACCCATGACCTGGCAAACACTATGACTACTATAAAATATTAATAACATTTTGAGTAAAAGCTGAACTAAAATAAACAACTGATGAAATAGTCATAATGAAATCCTAAACATCAACCAAAACTGGAAATAATTTGGACATCGTTAGAGTGGTGTTGGGATTTTGAAAATACTGGCCCGACGCGAAGCCAGCGCGCCACATCGAGTATCATGTCGGTGAAGCAGTGAACCAATGCTAAGTTGACGTGCCACGTCGATGAAATAGTGGACCAATGCGATCTCAATGCGTCACATTGGGTAACTCATTAGTGCCCAGTTCGTGATTTTTTTTAAATAAACCAGCCTCGGGGAGGGTAACTTAGTATTTTCCCCTCATCATAACTCTACATAACATGAAATTTTATGAGTATTGAGGGATCATAACATCAAAAAATGACTTTTCCTGTCAAAACCCTAACTCCTTCCCCAAAGATCAATAACTCATCATTAAGGCCAAGAATTTTAAGAACTAAGGTGTGTTTCAGGTTTGTCTCCCTCTACTAGACAAAATAAGGTACGTAGGGTTTTCCCAAAACTACATGGGCTGGTTTAAACACTTTGAATATGATTTAAAGTTTAGAATTCATGAATTTACAAAGGGGTTTTGGAATTTACATTTTGATTGTGCATTATGAACTCTTAAATGGAATTATTGTTTTGGTCTTGAGGCCTTCCCCCAAATTGATTTGTAATATTATATATATATGTATGAAATTTATATGAATATTTAATTGAGAGCATGACTATTTACGCTCCCTTTTATGTTACAAAACTTCTTGATTTTAGAATGTTATGAGTTGAAGAATGTTATTTAGAAGCATGGTATCAATGTTCTTAACTAGTGTTGAATGATTTAAGGTTGATTTTCAAATTGATGAGAGGGAAGTTTTGCATGTTGATAAATGTTGAGTATATATATAATGAAATAATTGCATGGTTTGCCAAAAATATATTACCACCATATGTTTGTGAAATGACTGAAAAGAATGATTTATGCATAGTTTGATAAATGTATTGAAGAATGAATCTTCTTGAATTATTGGAAGTATAGTGGTATTAACATTATGTTTTGAAAGAGAAACTATGATAAGATTTTTGGCTCAGAATCATGACTTGCAAGTCTTGGTATGACGATACCAAATTCAGATAATGCCACAACAGATTTAGAACAATTAAAGATACTAATTTTTGATTTAAATTTTAGAATTTGATTTCAGAAAGATGCATGGTTAGAGCATATTAAAAAATAGGATAAAGAGATGTTAGGTTGTTACCCGAAAAAGGCATGATCCATAAAACTCATTGCCCAAAATAGTGTTTTGCCGATATGGTATATTATTATTGTATGCTGGTGACGACCCTGTGGCGTAGCAAATTCAAATACTCCAACCCTTACAAAAACTTGGGTTGGGGGCTTGGTCGCCGAGTTAAGGGTGGATCCCATATAGCCAGTGGGGTAGCAGATATGTAGGGTGTACCACCTAGCTCATAAGTAACATAAAGTATAGGACCGCATTGACAAATAGGTTTTATGATTATCAAAGAATGCCCATGTATTTTAAACTATATCATGCATGATGTTTTCATGACTTGCTCTTATCTATTATATATATATAAATACATTATTTTGGATTTCTCTGTATACCAGTACAATTGTATTGATCCTCAATGTTTCAGGGTCTGAGGCTCAGTCTAGAGGTCCTGCTAAGCCGTAAACTTGTTCAGGCAGAAAAAAAGTATGTGCAATTGGTGAGCCTTCTGTATTCTGGAAGGCCTATTTCTTTTTAGTCAGTTGTGATTCAATTTGGTTTAGGTCCATTGGGGTCCTTGTCCTAGATTCAGACAAGTTATCGATGTCTTATGTAGGAGCGATTACATAGACTGAGAAAGATGTTGTTCAGATGTTGAAAAACTTATTTTTCATATTGTCAAACAAATTTCAGATTTATGACCATGATTTTGTTTATTATAATTCTGCATCTTTTATTTATTATTCGAGTATTGTGCATTATTACCAAATGTAGAAGAGCGCTCGGGCCTCCACTGTTTGGGATGCTCGTCACGGCCAGGGCCTCGACTCGGATCATGACAGATTTTATTTTTGACCCTCTTACATTCGTAATGTTTATTTTTGACATAAATTATGTTTAGTGATGTTAAGAGGATATTTTAAGAAAGTTTTGAAATTTTCAGATGGGGTTTGGGGTGATTTTAGGACACCGAGGCAGTGAGGGTCTGCGACATTGGTATGTCATGGAGGATAAACTCAACGATATTAGCATGCCACGCTGCTGTGTTAAAAAACCGCATTTTTATATTTTCCTCTTAGGTTAAGGGGATTTTGGTCTTTTTACCCCTTGTACGACCTTTAAACATAATATAACCCCATTTTCTTTAGTTTTAGAAGATTAAATCATTCTCTTTCTTTCTTAAACTCAAAACCCAAGAACATTCAAGGGTTTTATAGTGAATTCATTATTCAGACTCCAAACATTATATTTTCTTCAATTCCTTATGTATAGGAGGTTCGTGGAGAGTTTCTCATCTATTGGTGCTCCGCTGACAAGGTTGACTCATAAAAAGGTTATGTTTTTGTGATCTCATTCTTGTGAGCATTGTTTTGAGAAGTTAAAGGATACATTGACTTTTGTGCCAGTGTATACCCTGCCCAAGGGTACTCAGGGGTTTGTTGTGTATTGTGATACATTCCAATTAGGACTGGGTTGTGTTTTGATGCAGCATGGCAAGGTCGTAGCCTATGCTTTTTGGCAACTTAAGGTTCATGAAAGAAATTACTCGACTCACGACTTAGAGTTGGTGGCTGTGGTCTTTGCCATGAAAATTTGGATCTATTATTTGGATTGGGTGCATGTAGATATTTCTTCATACTATAAGACCTTGCAATATGTTTTTATGCTGAAGGAATTGCATCTCAGGTAGAGGCGGTGGCTCGTGCTACTTAAGGTTTATGACATGATCCCTTATTACAATCTAGGTAAAGTTAATGTTGTTGTTGATGCTCTTAGCATGTTATCCATGTGGAGTCTGTCTCAGGTGGATGAGGAGAAGAGAAGATTGGTGAAGGATATTCACATATTGGCTAATTTTAGAATTCATCTCTTGGACTCTGAGGATGGAAGAGTAATTATTCAAGAAGGGGTTAAATCATCTCTTAGTGCTGAGGTGAAGGAGAAACAGGTTTGTAATCCCATTCTTATATAGATTAAGGCTGATGTAGGTCAGTAAAAGGTTATGGCTTTTGAGATTAAGGGAGATGGCATTCTGAGGTATTAAGGAAGTTTGTGTGTTTTTGATGTTGATGGGTTGTGGGAAAGGATTTTGACTGAGGTGCATGATTCCAGGTATACGGTTTATCTGTGTTCGACTAAGAAGTATAATGACTTGAAGAAAATCTATTGGTGGAATAATATGAAGAGAGATGTGGAAAATTTTATTACTAAGTGTATGGTATATCATCAAGTTAAGGTTGAACACTTCAGGCTTGGTGGCATGTCTCAAAAGATAGAGTTGCCCATATGGAAGTGGGAGATGATTAATATGAATTCCAATATGGGTCTTTTATAGTTAGGCAATCAGTATGACTTTATTTGGGTAATTGTGGATAGAATGACCAATTCTGCTCACTTCATGCCTGTGAGGACTAACTACTTAGGAGAGTACTATGTTAGGTTGTTCATTCAAAAGATAGTCAAGTTGCATGGAGTGTATGTGTCCATCATTTCAAATCGAGGTATGCAGTTTTCTTCTCACTTCTAGTGTTTGCTTCAGAAAGGTTTGAGTACTCAGGTGAACTTTAGCACCGCTTTCCACTCTCAAATGGATGGACAAGCAAAACAGACTATTTAAACTTTAGAGGATATGCTAAGGGCCTGTGTTCTCGATTTTAAGGGTATTTGGTTTGACCATTTGTCTCTAATTGAGTTTATGTATAATAATAGTTATCATTCTAGCATTAATAGCTCCTTCCGAGGCTCTTTATCGTAGAAGGTGTAGGTATCCTATTGAGTGTTTTAAGGTAGGTGAAAATAAGTTGTTTGTCCTTAACTTGGTTCACCAAGCCATGGAGAAGGTGAAAGTGATTAGATAAAGACTACTCAGAGTTGCCAAAAAGTTTAATGTGGATATGAGGCAAAATGAGTTGGAATTTGAAGTAAGTGTTTGGGTATTGTTAAAGGTATATCCTATGAATGGAGTCATGAAGTTTGGGAAGAAGGGGAAACACATTTCTAGTTACGTTAGTCCATATCAGATTATGAGGAGGATAGGGAATATGAAAACGCTTAACTCACTTCCATGTTTGAGGGGTGAGGTGGTCATTGTCAATAACCCAACTAGAGTTGGGGTCGAATCCACAGGGAGCGAATTACAAATTTAAGGTCCTATGGGTTTTCTAATTAAGAAAAGGTTACTCAGAATGATAATAAACATGACATGTAAAATAAAATGGGGGAATTTAATTTGGGATTGGTTTGTAACAATTCTCGACTAACAATGCACGAATGTAGTACTTTTGATTTAAAATCAAGATTTGAGAAGATCTTGGGATTGTGTCTACCTAAAGGTAAAACATATGGGTTGATGATGGTTTAGCATACAGCTTAGTTTTTAACTAGAGGATAGGCTAGGTCGAAAATCATTTTGGTCAGTTTTTGAATTAAACCACAACGATTTCACCCATTGGCTTTTTCGAGCACCTAAAAAGTGTACAATTCATAAAATACGGAAGCGAGATATATGTTAGAGTTTATGTTAGAGTTGTTAGAGTTATTAGAAGTTACCTTTATGTTAGAGTTGTTAGAGTTATTAGAAGTTACCTATAAATTATTAAATTAACTATGCGAAGACCATTTAAAAATAGAGAAGCTTTTAGAAAAATTAAAGAATCTTTAATTAGTAATTATTCAGACTATATAAGTCTAAATAAAACAAAAGAAAACCCACAAAGATTAGCCTA
>NC_061118.1:30103031-30166205 GCF_002878395.1 Capsicum annuum | reverse complement strand
CTAGAATTAGATATACATTATAGTACAGATAGGATAAATTATTATACAGAAATTTGTAACTCTGCAATTACTACAGGATAAAATAATAAATAAATTAATGAATATATCTTACGAAAAAAGTAAATCATTAAAAGATATCGAAACAAAATTTAAGGAATATCCACGCACAAATAAAAATAGATTTATTAGAAACCTAATAAATCTATTAAACATCCGCACCCACCTATTAAATATCAGAGCCCAGTAATTCCAAAAATACGGAAGCGAGATATATGTTAGAGTTTATGTTAGAGTTGTTAGAGTTATTAGAAGTTACCTATAAATTATTAAATTAACTATGCGAAGACCATTTAAAAATAGAGAAGCTTTTAGAAAAATTAAAGAATCTTTAATTAGAAATTATTCAGACTATATAAGTCTAAATAAAACAAAAGAAAACACACAAAGATTAGCCTACTTAATTACATTAATATCTAGTATAAAATCAAAATTAATAGACCATTTAAAATCTAGAAGAATGAAACACATATCACCTAATTATGATAAAATTAGATTTAGATATCCGCCAAGATATTATAAATATAATTTAAAATGAATAAAGTACAACAATACAAAGAATTAAAACAAATTATTTCTGAAAAACGTAAAGAATTAAAAATAAGAATAAAAAGACTACATTATAATATATTTGCCGGAGTTAGCAAAAACTCAATAGATACGCAAAAAGATGAAATATGAAAATTAGAATCACAATAGATAGTTTAGAATATATATATCAATATGAACTATTCACAATAAAATGAATAAAGAAGAATTTATAATAGATGAAAAAATATATGAAAACCACGAAGGATCAAAAATAAAAATAATATTTTTTAATCTAGGAAGAAGATATAAGAAAATAGGTGAACATTTATATCTAATGTTAGAAAAAGAAGAATTAAAATTAGAAGATAAATTAACAGCAATGGTAAGAATAGAAAAAGAAAATGAAGAAGAGCACCAAACACCCGATTACAAAAATATGAGCCATCATCACTATAGATGGCCCAATGGGTGATGAACCTTGTGAAAATACACTTTTTCAGGAATGACGTAACGTCTTCCACACATTTGGAGGCATAATCAACCGCTACCAAAATATATTTGTTCCTAAATAAACTCACAAAAGGACCCATCAAATCAATTCCCCATACACCAAAGAGCTCCACCTTAAGGTTAGGCTTAAATGGCATCTAGTGCCTGCCTGAAATACCACCATGCATTTGACATTTATGAAAAAATTTAATCCATTCAATGGCATCTCTATGCATGGAAGTCTAAGAAAATCCATATTGCAGAATCTTGGCGGTAGTCCAGATTTTTCCATGGTGACCATCGTAAGGCAAAGAGTGACAAGCTTCCAAGATATCATTTATTTCAATATCCATACACACTACCTAATAAATCCATCAGCACATTCCTGAAACAAAAATGGATCATCCCATAAATATCACTTTGCATCAAACAAAAATCATTTCTTTTGATGGTAACTTAGTCCCTCGGGGAGTACACCACTTGTTACATAGTTGGAAAAGTTGGCATATCATGTTTTATTATTCCCCTCGATGGACATGATCAATTCATTAGGGAAACCTTCATTAATTTATATTTCCCCATGCTTTTCATTATTTTCTTCAAGTCGAGAGAGATGATCAGCCACTTGATTCTCACACCCTTTTTGATCTATCACCTTAAAGTTAAACTCTTATAATAGCAAAATCTACCTAATTAAAAGAGACTTTGATTTTTTCTTGGATATGAGATACTTAAGGGTAGAATGACCCTTATGCACTACTACCTTCATGCCTAACAAATAGGCCTGAAACTTTTCAAAGACATATACAACTGCTAACAGTTCTTGCTCAGTGACGGTGTAGTTGTGTTGGACATTATTCAAGGTTTTTCTTGCATAGTATATAGGATGAAAGAGCTTGTTCTAGTGCTTCCCTAGCACCGCACCTAATGCAATACGATTTGTGCCATATATTATCTCGAACGGGGATAACCAATTTGGGGCGACAATAATAGGGGGCAAATGAGCAATTCCTTAAGATGTTTGAAAGCTTTCAAACATGCCTTACCAAAGTGAAATTTAGATTATTTCTTAATAAGTTTACACATGGGGTGTGCTATCTTGAAAAATCCTTGAAACGTCGATAGAACCAGGCATAGCCAAGGAAACTTCGAACACCTTTTACGGAAATAGGAGGTGGAAGCTTGGAAATTACCTCAACCTTGGTTTTATTGACTTGAATTCCCTTTCCTGATATCTTGTGGCCTAAGACGATCCCTTCTTTGACCATGAAGTGACACTTCTCCCAATTCAAGACAAGGTTTGTTTCCACACACCTTTCAAGCACTTTGTTCAAACGTTTGAGGCATGACTCAAAAGAATTACCCACTATCGAGAAGTCATCCATAAACACTGCCATAGAGTCTTCAACCATATTTGAGAATATTAACAACATGCAACGTTAAAAGGTTGTCGGGGCATTACACAACCCAAAAGGCATTCTCTTGAATACAAATATATCATATGGGCAAATAAAAGTTGTCTTTTCTTGGTCCTTCAGGGTGATACAAATTTGATTATACCTCGAGTACCCATCATAGAATTAATAACATCCTCTCCCAACAAGCCTATCTAGCATTTGATCCATGAAAGGCATTGGAAAATGGTACTTCTTGGTCCATGAGTTCAATTTTTGGTAGTCTATACATATTCACCATTCGGTGACCGATTGTATGGGGATGAGATTATTTTTTTCATTTTCGACTACCATTATGCCCTTTTTTGAAATATATTATACCGGGCTCACCCAAGTGCTATTGGATATAGGATATATCACTCCCACATTGAGCCACTCTATAATTTCCCTTTTTACCACCTCGTGCATGGGTTGGTTTAATCTTCTTTGGTGTTCCATACTTGGTATGTTATCTTGCTCGAGTTTATTTTTGTGCGAAAAAATGCTGGGAGCTATTTCGATGATATCCTTTATCGTCCAACCAATGGCCCGAATAATTTTTTTATCACCAACTTCAATGAATCTACTTTAAGGGAACTGAGGTCACTAGAAATGATGATTGGTAAAGTATCATCCTCCCCCAAGAACATGTATTTGATATGGGGCGGCAACGTTTTCAATTCATCCATGGGAGGTTCAAGGATGGATGGTTTTGCGGGTTGACTTTTGCAGTTATTTAGATCAAGATCTAACTTAACTGGGTTCTTGGTGTGAAACCCAAGCCTTGTTAAAGTTTCTACCACCTCATCATACTCCTCCACTTTATCTCTTTCATAATTCTATAGCACCCTAACCAAAGAATCATTTAACAAGCTCACATCAACGTGGTTTGACACTTCCCTATTAATAACATCAATCACCGAGATGACTTGTAAGTCCATTGGTTTTTTTATAGACTTGCACACATTGAAGGATACATCCTCATTATTTAATCTAAACTTTATCTCTCCAGACGTCACATCTACCAAAGCCTTCTCGATAGCTAAAAATGTCCTCCCAATGATAATAGGAATTTTGACGTCCATTGCACAATCCAAAATAATAAAGTCAGTCAAAGATGAACCAGTCCACTTTTACTACAACATCATGGAGGACTCCCATGTGCTTTTTGATAGATCGATCATTCATGAGCAACTTCATTTTTATGGGCTTTGGTTTTTCTAATCCAAGTTTGTGAAATATAGCATAAGGTATGAGGTTAACACTTTCTCCAAGATCACACAATGCCTTAGCAAATATAAACGTGCTAATGATGCATGAGATTGTAAAAGCACTGGGGTCATTCTTCTTTTCCATATATTTTCTTGTCATAATAGAACTACAGTGATGTGTCACTTCTATTGTTTTATCCTCCACAAGCCTCTTTTTTTATATCATATCCTTCATAAATTTAGCATGCCCCGGCATATCTTGCAATGCCTCAATAAGAGGAATATTAATAGAAAGGGTACTAAATTTATCTAAAAACTTGTTGAGCTTATTGTGCTCTCTCTTTCTCAAGAACCATTTTAGGAAAAGAGGATGAAGGAGGTTTGATGGCATAGAGATAATTTGACAATCATCAACTATTGGCTTTCCGATCAATAACTCACTTAACTTTGGCTCTTCATCATTGAATCTTTTTCTCTTCACCTTTGTCTCCTCCCTATTTTGTATTTCTTCACTCTGCTTTTCCATGAGATACTTTGATATTTGGTTTACTTTTCCTCTATTTGTTGGATGGCATTGGAGTGAGATATAACCGTTTGGTAGAGCATGGAGTATTCACTTTGCATCTAATTTACCATTTCACCGGTCTTCTCAACACTACTTAAGATCCGTGCCAAAATATCTCTATCAATTTCCTCTTTCCCTTCATAATGTACCATACTTAGACTTTCCCAGTTCTAACCTTGATTCTCGTATTGTCCTTGTGGGAAAAGATGGAAACCCTTCGAGCTCTTAAGTACCATACCTAACTTTTCACCAATCACCTCCTCCTCCGCATCTTCACAAAGTTTAACTTCTTTTGCACTTATCACACTTACACTTTCCATTTGGTCACCCAACATATGCTCAAGTAGGAGTT
This sequence comes from Capsicum annuum, assembly GCF_002878395.1. Lineage (NCBI taxonomy): Eukaryota > Viridiplantae > Streptophyta > Magnoliopsida > Solanales > Solanaceae > Capsicum > Capsicum annuum. The sequence continues at coordinate 30,161,567 of NC_061118.1, read as the reverse complement.
TGAGACATGACATCACTTTGACCATCTTCATATCATCTCTTCCTCTTTGTCTTTTTTATCATGGTACACAAAGGACGAGGAGGGAGCTCCCATGGCCACCTCGACATCTTCTATGTCCCAACCCTCACACCAAATTGCCATTTGGTCTAAGAGTTTTGAAATAATCCCCTATGAAGAGTTGATAAATGATCCACCAGATGCATTGTCCACTGTGGCCTTATTTTTTTGGTCCAATTCTCTATAAAAGATTTGGAGAAGCATCATCTCTGGCATCTCATAGGTGGGGCATTTTAAAAGTGCTTCCTTGAATCTTCCCCAAGCATCGTACCATGATTTTTTGTGGTATTAGTGGAAATGAACAATATCATCCCGCAACTTCAACATCCTAGATAGTTTGAAGTATTGACATAAGAAGGCCTCCATGAGATTTGTACAAAAAGTAATAGATCCGGTGGGCAAATACCATAGCTATAGCATTGCCTTTCCCATGAGAGAAAATGGGAAAAAGCGTAATCGGATAGACTCGTAGGATATATGTGCAACATCGAATGGAGCACAGACTTCCATAAAGCATTTTAAGTGGGCATTCAGGTCTGCATGGGCTTCACCCTCGAAAAGTCCCTTTAAGTGGAGCAATTACATCATTACACTTGTAATATAAAATACTCCATGCTCCTCGGTGGGGAGAATACGAATATCACTTTCATGATCTCCGTCCCCAAGATAAGCCGAGTCCACGTGACTCATAATGATTTGGGAAAACTAATGTTTTCCTAATCAAAGATCAAAAAATACAATTAAATTAAATTAAATTAACTATGGGTGCACCCAAGTAAAAATCACACTACATAAGCTAATCTATATTTCACTCATCGGCAACGACTCCATTTTCATAACATTCAACTCACTCCCATATTTGAGGGGTGAGGTAGTTATTGTCAATAACCCAACTAGAGTTAGGGTCGAATCTACAAGGAGCAAATTATAAATTTCAAGTCATATGGCTGCTCCAATTACTAAAAAGTTACCCGAAATGATAATAAACACGACATGTAAAATAAAATAGGGGGAATTTAATTTGGGATTGGTTTGTAACAATTTTCTACTAACAAGACAGAAATGTAATACTTTTGATTTTAAATTAATATTCGAGAAGATCTTGGGATTATGTCAACCTAAAGGTAAAACATATGGGTTGAAGATGGTTTAGCATGAAGCTTAGTTATTAACTAAAGGATAGGCTAGGTCAAAATACATTTTGGTGAATCCTTTAATAAAACCACAATGATTTTACCCATTGGCTCTTTCGAGCACCTAAAAAGTGTACAATTCATAAACACCCAAATCCACAAACAAGCATCCCTATTTATATCTAAAATTGCAAAAGAAAGTAATCCATAGGCTTAATTGTTCATCATTGTCTTGTACCCCTATAACCCTCTTTCTAGGATGTTATGGGTTATCTCATGTTCACCTTAATCACTCTTTCAAGGAGGTTGAAGGGATTCTAGAGTTTGGGGTTTTCACCCGTCAATTCCATTTAGAGATTTGGGGTTTTCACCCAAAAATTCTAACTCATCAACTCAAGCAATGGTGGAATCTATACTAAAAAACTAACAATCATGCAAACACAATAACTCCATACAAAATTACACTTTAGTTCAACATAATCCCAAGACTAAAGAAACTAGCTACTCATGAGATTTAGGGGAAAAGACTTTTACCAAGTAATTCTTCTATCATATACATAATAATAGAAGGTAAAATAATCTTCAATTCAACATTTAAATTTCACCAATTTCCTCTTAGAATAATATTTACAATAACTATGAATAATAAATTTTTAACCCAAAATTATAGGGTTCTTCCTCTTTTCTCTCTCACTTTTTCCTAAATTTCTCCACACCTCTCCAAAAAGTGTGTGGATACTCTATAGAAGTATTGAATCAGCTATTCGGATTGTCAAAAATGCCCTTACTCATTTATCCTACTGATCAGTTACTGCAAAGCATTGACTGTGATCGCGCAACCGCGGTCGTATCTATGATTGAGTGTTTGCGGTATGTTGGCTGTCTTGATAAACCACGATCGTATTCCTTCGACCGAGATTGCATTACCCAAGGCTTTGTATGTTCTCTACTTAGTTGACTGCAATTTGGGTGTTCTGACTGCAATTACGGTATCCAAGGTCATTTCTGCTCAGAGTCATTAGCAGCACTTTCTTGATTCTTTTTGATCATATCAAGCTTTGATTCACATCTTTCTGTCTTTTCAACTCTATGCCTGGAAGGAGTGGATATTAGTGCATTTAATAATAATTATGTGTTATTGATTCATTTAAAACAAGGTAATATATACGAATAATGAGTGAGAATAAGTGGTAAAATTACCACTCATCAGGATATCTCTTATGAGTTAGAGTTACAAGAAAGTTGGGGAACTATTCATCTTGTTTTTCATGTGTCTATGCCAAAAAAAATATATTAGATACCCTTCATTGATTGTGCCTGCTGAGGATGTTGGTGTTACTAATTCTTTGTCTTATGAGAAAGTCTCGATTGAAATATTAGATGGGCATATTCGTAGATTAAGGACTAAGGATTTAGCATTGGTGAAGGTCTTTTAGAGAAACCAAAAAGCGGAAGAAGCTACATAGGAAGTTGAGGAAGATTTGAAGGCCAAGTACCCATTCTTGTTTCCTGTGTTGGATGAGGGTTCTTGAGGTGTGATTTTAGTTTTCCTCTTATCTCATCTTAAATTTTTCATTTAGTTCTGATTTATTCTTACTGTTATCATGCTAAAAATATCCTACCTCATCATTTGGGGACACATAAACCTAAGTGGGATAATGTAAGACCCCGTACAACTTTGATGATTATATATTTGACCCTCTCATATTCATAATGTTGATTGTTGACTTGAATAATTTTTAGAGATGTTAAAAGGGTATTTTGAGAAAGTTTTTAAATTTTTAGAAAGGGTATAGGTTCTTTTTGGGACCCTAAGGCGGTGAGAAACCATGATATTAGTGTGTCACTGAGGACAAGCTCTACGATAACCAATTTTTGTTTTTTTAACATGGGGTGATGATCTTTTGGTCTTTTTAACCCTTGTACGACCTTTAAAATAAAATAACCACATTTCCTTCAGTTCTTAAAGATCAAATCAATCTCTTTCTTTCTTAAGCTCAAAACCCAAGAATATTTAAGGGTTTATAGTGAATTCGTCATCCGAGCTCTAAACATCAAATTTTTTCAATTCTTTATGTATTTCAAGAATATTTTTCTTTCTCTAAATTTAAATTTACAATGTGGCATTAATTGAATGATTTCCATCTGATTTAAATGGTTGGGTTTGAAATTGGGTTGAGGGTTTTTGGTAGTTAACATTTGAATTACTTGTCCAATGTTTTGAATTGATTATTCATGCTTTAAATTGAAGTTTTAGGGACTAAATTGGTGCTTTGTTTTAACGGTTGGAATAGGGGACATGGGTTTCCCCAAATTGGATAAATTTTGGGTTGGTAATGTCACTAACCTCAACCCACTTTATTATCTTTATTTTAAATATAGACAATTGTACGATTTAACTTATTTTTTAACTAATTTCATTGAACTAAAGGAAAAATTGATATAAAAATATTTTGGATGTCTTTAGTGGCTATGGATTGGATTTTAAATGGAACTTGGAAGTCAATTTGGTTGTGTGGATTGGGTTGGCATAATTATATTATCTTGAAAGCATATTGGTATAATGATACCAAATTTGTAACTGCCTTAATGAATGACTCCTGGGTTACTGGTTTTTTTTATTGGCAAATTATTTTAATTTTACCTTAAAATGAATTGTATACTTCACTGTGAGGATGTAAGTCTTGGGGGACGAACACTGGAAATAAATTTTGCCAATGTTAGGGATCTATATGACCGTGTACTTGGTGCACACTTGATATATATGTTTTTTGGGATAGCAATAGCATTGTTGGTTTTAGCTTTCCCTTGATTTTTCCTTAGTTCATATGGCTAACATGAATTGGGGTTATTTCTGTAAGGAGAGATGAATCCATATAGCCCATGGGTGCCATTACGATGGGTCGAGCTACACAGTTTAGGTTAATACATTAAACTTTCATGTTCATGACCCTTGTACCCATCTTGTCATCCTACATATATGTATATAAATGTGGTGCATATAGTTTTTGATTGAATTTTGGTAATTGCATTATTTTATCCTTATTCCATGAGTTACATGGTAGTTCTTACCCCACTAATCATCCCTAGATAGTACATCATCTCATGATGTAAGGTCTGAAGGGTTTCTGTTACTCATTTACAGTACTAGGTGGTTGAGTACTTCTCTGGATTTGCTATGAAGTAGTGAGTCTCTATATTTTGAAATGCCTATTGTTTAATTATTTTTATTCTATCTTAGAAGTTTCTTGGATTTTCTTTTGGTCATGGCTGGGTCATGTCCCGACCTGTATGCATTTTTGGTTTTAGAGGCTTTTGTGGATAAATATAAGTGGGATTATTGGTTTTGACTCTTAGAACTTTTATTTGACTTATTTATATTTTATTGCTATTTTAATTGGCTTCCACTTTATTATTATTATGCCCTTGAGGTTTATCTAGGGGGGTGGTCTTAATCAATGGTAGGCTTGAGATACCTGTCATGACTAGGCCCTGGTTTGGGTCGTGATAAACTTTGTATCAAAGCAAGGTTCAGGGCATTGGTTGTCTACAAATTTGTGTCGAGTAGCATCCCTTTTATAGATATGTAGCACACCACACTTATAAGATGGAGGATACAAGGAATTGAGGAATGTTTCCCTTTCTTTTGTCCTTTCTCAAGCTTTTGAGTCTAGTGTCATAAAACTTCTCTAAATCCTAGCTTCCTCACATTTCAGATCATACAACCCAAAAGATATGACGTTCATAGGAATTCTACTTAAAACTTATCTCACTTGAGGAGAATATAGAAGGGACTCATTGTATTTATGGAGTACAAATATGGTCTAGGGATCCTGCTCCTGATTGTACTGCTCCATGTAGGGTTCCACCAATCCCTACTATTCCTCCTCGGGATTCTTAGTCTAGTGAAACTCATGCTAAATCACCTCTGGGAGATATCTCTAATGTGGAGTTCCACCAGTCTATTCATATGCTTACTCAGTTGGTGGCTTTACAATCTCATCAGTGTGATAATGTTGGTTTTGTTGCTTATTTATTTGAGGTCACTTGGGATGACCAGTTTATAAGCTTAAATCCCCCAACCTTTATAGGCTCTAAGGTTGAGGAGGATCCTCAGGGGTTTGTTGACGAGATGGAGAAGACTTTCTTGGTGATGCATGATACTGATTATAAAGGCATAGAGTTTACTATGTATTAACTGAAAGATATAACTTATTAGTAGTACGAGGAGTGGGAACAAATGAGTGGTGATAATGCTGAGCAGGCGATATGGGATGAATTTTTAGAGGCCTTTATAGATCACTTTTTTTCTTAGAAGTTTAGGAAAGCTAAGGCCGAAGAGTTTGTGAACTTGAAGTAGGGAAAGATGAGTATGAAGGAATATGCTTTGAAATTTCAGCAACTGTCCTGTTTTGCTCTGGAGTTTATGGCTAACATGAGATCTAAAATGAGGAAGTTTGCATCTGGTTTGTCCCAAGGTTTGGTATTGGAATGTACGACGGCGATGTTGAACAATGATATAGAAATCTCCAAGCTGGTGGTTTATATGCAGTAAGTAGAGGATGAGAAAAAAAGTAAGTAGAGATAGAAGAGAGGTAAAACAAGAAGTTTAGATATTTAGAGCAGGGTACGGGTCATTAGAAATATTGGAGAGATGGTAGGTAGTGGAGTAAGAAGAAAAAATTGGGAAGTTCTTATTTGACGGCTAGTACTCCTTATCCTAAGCCTTCTGGTGATCGACGTTTGAAAACTAGAAGTGGTCTGAAGGAACAGGGTGCCCAGTCTCAAGTTAGTGTACCTCAGTCAACCACACCTAACTCTCCTTGCCCTTTTTGTGGGAAGCTTCATCATGGGTATTGTAAGGAGGGGAGAAATCAGGGGAATAATTATGGTTAGCTTGGTCATATATAGAGAGATTGTCCTTCGGCCAGGGTTGACACTAGAGCTAATAAAGTCTTGATTTCTACTTCTTCATTTATTGCTCTAAAGATTTCTACTTCATGTACCGACACTAGATGTAATTGTCTCTTTGCTCATTCTACTCCTCAGTAATTTGAGGGCATCCCCTAATATTGTCACTGGTATGTTACAAATTTTCTCTCGTGATGTTTATTATTTTCTTGATCCGAGTTTTACCCTATCTTATGCGACACTTTATGTGGTTGTACATTTTGGTGTTAGTCTTGAAAATATTTTCGACCCCTTTTCTATGTCAACTCCAATAGGTGATTCTATAGTTGCTAGAAAAATTATAAGGGTTGTATGGTCTCAATTCTTACTAGGAAGACATTAGTGGATTTAGTAGAACTTGACATGGTAAATTTTAACGTTATCTTAGAGATAAATTGTCTCTATTCATGCTATGATTCTCTAGATTATAGGACTCAAAAGGTTAGTTTCCATTTTTCTAATGAACCGGTGATTTCATAGGAGGGGAGTTCCTTAGTTCTATAAGGGAGGTTTATTTCCTATCTTACATCTTAGAAATTGGTTTCAAAAGGGTGTCTATATCATCTAGTTTAGGTTATGGATTCTGACTCTAAAAGTCTTTCCTTGCAATCTCTCCTTGTGCTTAAAGCGTTTCCTAAAGTTTTTCCCAATGACTTTTTTGGAATTCCTCTCGATAGAAAAATAGATGTTGGGATTGATCTTTAACTAGATACCTATTATATTCCCATTCCTCCTTATAGGATGGCTCTGGCTGAACAAAAGAAGAAATTAATGTATCTTCTTGATGAGGGTTTTAGTCATCCTAGTGTTTCTTTATGGGATGCTCCTGTACTTTTTGAGTGAAAAAAGGATGGGTTTTTTCAGATGTGTATAGACTATCATCAACTAGACGGAGTATTTGGAGTGCAAGTTTAGTGACTTAAGGCAGGAAGATGAAGTGGTGGTGAGATTGGATTCCTAAGTTGTATGTAAGAAGAATAGTTTTAAATATCTTAGGTCTATGATTCAAGGGAATGGTGAGATTGACGAGGATGTCTCTAATCATATTGGAGCTGGTTGGATGAAGTAAAGGCTCGCCTCTGAAGTGTTGTTTGATAGGAAAGTGCCCCTTAGGCTTAAAGGCAAATTCTATAGAGTGGCAGTCTATTCAGCCATGTTGTATGGAGTGGAGTGTTGGCCTATCAAGAACTCCTATATTAACAAATTAAAGGTGGCAGAAATGAGAATGTTGTGCTGGATGTGTGGGCTTACAAGAGGGGATAGAGTTAGGAATAAGATTGGTCTGGAGAAGTTGGGAGTGGCTTTAGTAGAGGAAAAGATGTGGGAAGGAAGGATGAGATAGTTTGGGCATGTGATGAGGAGGGGCGCAGATGCCCCAGTTCGCAAGTGTAAGAGGCTAGCCTTAGATGGCTTCAGGAAGAGTAGAGAGAGGCCAAAGAAATACTGAAGGAAAGTTATTAGACATGACATGGAGTAGCTTCAACTTACCAAGGACATAACCCTAGATAGAAAGGTATGGAGGTCACAGATAAGGGTAGAAGCCTAGGGTGAGTACATAGGTTGTAGCAAGTAATTAGAAGAGTCCTTGTTTAGTTGGGGTAGTAATCGTAGGACTGTTTTGATAGGTAGGAGCCGCTAGTCAGGAGAGACTGGGTATGGTAGGTGGCATTGGTCTGTGAGTGTAGGTTACCACTAGGCAGGTACCCTATTCCAAATTTTATTTTTCTTATTTCTTATATCTTATGGCTCTTAGTTCCCCTATCCTGTATTGCTCTGAGTTCTATTTTACTATTTTTGATTCTTTACTTTTGGTCCTACTTCACATTTCATTACGACTTTTTTTTTATCTTGAGCCGGGGGTCTATCAGAAATAGCCTCTCTACTTCTTTGGGGGTAGCAGTATGGACTGCATATATTTTACCCTCCCGAGACCCCATTATGTGGGAATACACTAGGCTTGTTGTTGTTGTTGTTGTATAGACTATCGTAAACTGAACAGGTTATCATGAAAAATAAGTATCCTCTTTCTAGGATTAATGACCTATTCGACTAGTTTTAGGGTGGTAGGTGTTTCTCTAAGATTGATCTTTAGTCGGGCTATAATCAGTTGAAATTTAGGAGGTTGATATTCCAAGATTAATTTTGAAAATCGGTACAACCATTATGAGTTATTTGTTATGTCATTCGGGATAACTAATGCTCCAGCTGCTTTATGGATCTTATTAATCAAGTGTTTTAGAAGTTTCTGAATTTGTTAGTTATAGACTTTATTAATAAAATTTTTGTGTACTCTAAGAGTGAGAAGGATCATGCCAACCACCTCCAAATTATGTTGCATACTCTTTAGGATTAGAAATTGTATGCAAAGTTTTCTAAGTGTGAGTTTTGGTTAAATTCTTTGACTTTTATTGGGCTTGTAGTTTCTACTGATGGGATTATGGTGAATCCACAGAAAGTTGAGGCAGTTTAGAAATACCTAGACCTATGACTACAATCAATATTATGAGCTTTTTGGGATTGGTTTGGTAATATAGGAGGTTTGTGCTGAGTTTCTTATTTATTGCTCCTCCGCTAACAAGGTCGAATCAGAAAAAGGTTATATTCTTGTGGTCCAATTCTTATGAGGGTAGTTTTGAGAAGTTGAAGGATAAGTTTACTTTTGTTCTAGTGTATACCTTGCCTGAGGGTATTGAGAAGTTTGTTGTGTATTGTCATGCATTCCTATTAGGACTGGGTTGTGTTTTGAAGAAGCATACAAGGTTATAACCTATCCTTCCAGGCAGGTTAGGTTTCATGATAGAAATTACTCGACTCAAGATTTAGAGTTAGCGATTGTGGTCTTTGCGTTGAAATTTTTTTGCCATTATTTGGATAGGGTGCATATGGTTATTTATTCGAACCATAAGAGCTTGCAGTATGTGTTTATGAAGAAGGAATTGAATCTTAGGCAAAGACGGTGGCTGGAGCTACTTAAGGATTATGACATGAGCCTTCATTACCATCCAGGTAATGTTATTGTTGATGCTCTTAGCAGGTTGTCTATGGGGAGTCTGATCAAGTAGATGAGGAGAAGAGAGAATTGGTGAAGAATATTCATTGATTGGCTAATTTTGGAGTTTGGCTATTGGACTCTGAGGATGGAGGAGTAATTATTCAAGAAGTGGTTAAATCTTCTCTTGGTTCTGAGGTGAAGGAAAAACAATTTTTAAATCCCATACTTATAAAGATTATGGATGATGTGGGTCAACAAAATATTAAGGCTTTCGGGATTAAGACAGATGGCATTTTGATGTATCAAGAAAGGTTATGTGTTCCTTAGGTTGATGGGTTACGGGAAAGAATTTTGACTAAGGCTCTTGAGTCCAGGTGTACAACTCATCCAGTTTTGACTAAGATGAATCACGACTTGAGGGAAATCTATTGGAGGAATAATATTGTGGACAACGAAATTATGTTAAATTGAAATCCGTATGAAATTTGGATTGTGTAAAATTAAAAATAGATTAGACTCAAAAAATATTGCACATTAATATAATTGAATTAATTATTTAAGTCCAAATATGTATGGATTTAAATAAAGTCCAATATTTATTGGGCTAGCCCATTTATTTGGGCTACAAATGATGAGCCCACTTTGCTAAGCCAAAGATATTGGCATATTCTAGAGGCCCAAATAAATGCCACATGTCAAATGACGTGGCATGCCAAGTCAAGGGAAGGAACCAATAGGACCATGCCACATGTCCAATAATGCAGCTGGCCTAATGAAATCAAAGCCAAAAAAAGGTGCCACGTCACTTGAATTTGATTGGTCAAAGGAAGTCCATCTTCATCATGACTCTTCCCTTTCCACAACTATAAATAGGGGTCTCGTAATTCAGAAAAAAACCTCAGAACTCTAACAAAAAGCAAGATAAATTCCGTGGATCAAACACTGCAATTTCTCTACAAAGCTCAAGCATTAAAATCAAGTTCATCAAGATTTAAGATCAAGACTGCAATATTCAAGAACAAGTTCAAAAGCCTTTGAATTTAAGCACAAGTCCAGATCAAGTCCCTCAAATCAACAAATTAAGTTCAAATTTAAGATAAAGTTTTAACCCCTTGAATTTATGTTTGAAAAGACGAATTAGAGGATTCATAGAGATTGTGACACTCAGATATTAAAATCAATAAATTGACTATTGCGATATTTTTCTTGCCTTGATTATTTATTTTTTGGCCTCAAATTTTTATGATCCAATAAATTTTGGCACGCCCTGTGGAACAATCTCTACCTCTCATCTCAACTTTTCATACTTCAAAGTTTAAGAACAACGAAAGGACTTCCAAGAAGGTCAACTCTCAATCAACTACTTCTAATACAGATTCAAAGTTCTCTGCTGAAGTAGAAAGCATCCTTGGTATTACTTTCGAAAGCTTGGGAGTTGTAACAAGGAGAAAGGAAGACTTGCTAGGAAAACAAACACATCTAGGGTCATCCGCGCCAACTCTAGATTTTTTATCTTCATCCCTAAAAGGAACAAAGTCCAGTGCAAGTGCTTTAGAAGGAGGAAGCAATGTGGCAGAATCACCTAAGATGACTCTAGCTCTACTTGAGCATTCTATTTCTAAATACTCTGGTGCAAAGAGTGATGGTCGTTCAACAAATATGTCATCTCCATTTACCTTGCATAAGCTGAGCACTTCAAAGATCAAATTATGCGACAATCCGTGTTACTCTCCAACTTCTCCAGTAATCATGCAAGCGATGGTGACTGATGCCTCATCTATGGAGAAGTATCTTGCAAATCTGACAAAGGCAACTGAGGGCTTGACCAAATATGTTCAGAATTAAGATGTATAGATTGATAAGATAGTGTATAGGATAGAAGGCTTGATATACGGAGATTCTAGCCATGCACATGAAAAATCTCTAGAGGCTCACGAGACAGAATATCCTGTGAAACAAACACCACCAACTAAAGAGGTATAAATTTCTTTTGATGGAATGATCCCGATAGATGAATTAAAAGAATTCATTGAAGTGACCCTCAAAGACAAGTATGATGTTGTCACCAAGTCTTCCCTTGCATATGCCAAGCCATACACTATGCGAATATATACCCTCAAAATACCTGTCGGCTATCAACCCCTAAAATTTTAACAATTTGAGGGTAAAGAAAGCCCAAAATAACATGTTGCACACTATGTTGAGACATGTAATAATGCTAGAGCTTATGGTGAATATCTTGTCAAACAGTTTGTTTATTCCCTAAAGGAAAACACCTTTGATTGGTAAATGGACCTCGAGCCTAACTCCATCGATAGTTGGGAGTGATTGGAGTATGTGTTCCTGAATCACTTTTGTAGCACAAGAAGAATAGTGAGTACGGTAGATCTCACAAATACTCGGCAAATAAAGGTCAAACCAGTCATTGACTTCATCAATCTATAGAGAAATATTAGCCTAAACTGGAAAGATAAGCTCAGTGAAGATTCTGTAATAAAGATGTGCGTCTAAGGAATGCACTGGGTTCTTCTCTACATCTTGCAAGGTATTCAGCCGAAATCCTTTAAAGATTTAGCTACCCGTGCTCATGACATGGAGTTGAGAATGTCTTCTTCTGGAAAGAGAGCAGTGCGTATCCATGACCCTCGAAGGGGAAAGGATAAATAAGAACCTAAAATATGGGGTAAGTTTTTCCCCAAAAATGACAACAAAGAATTTATGAATATTGACGTGTCTCCTATGAAGGTCACCATGAAGGTGAGAAAGAAGCAAAGTGTGAAGACGACTTCTGGAGCATGTCCAAATCAGAAAACTTTAAAGGAGATGCAAGAAAACAAATATCCCTTCCTTGATTCTGATGTTCCTAGGATTTTCGACGAACTCCTTGAGTATAAGCTCATTGAACTCCAAGAGATAAAGTGGCCCAACAAATCCAGAAGGACCAATAACCCTAATTATTGTAAATATCATAGGCTTGTGAGTTACTCTATGGAAAAGTGCTTTGTCTTTAAAGATAAATTCATGCAATTGACAAATAAGAACAAGATCTTCTTTGATGATGAGACATAAAGTTCTCATCAAATCACTATGATTTTTGGCTCCCTCGATCCAGTCCTGATATGTGCTGAAAAACATAATGAGAAACTATTAGAGCCGACAAGTATTCAATTGATGAAGGCGATGACGAAGGATGGACTTTAGAGACCAGATATGGATGCAGGAAGAAAAGTTTATGAAATGAGTCATTCGAGTAGCCAACTAGAGGGAGGATGGTGAAGAAACCAAAAAAGTAAAGGTTGGTTGAACTTCCAAAGAAGATGAGGGTAATGGAGCTTCACCACTAAAATCCACGGTGTCCAATAGCAGTGGAAGAATTCTTACCAAGTTGATTTCTTGAAAACACTGATCACTCAACCTTGAGGAATTCTATTTTAATATTGCCAAAGAGGGGGCAAAGGATGAAAAACTACAAATAAAAGTTCCTTCATCTTCTGAAAAGTTTGTTGAAACTCATGGATAGGAGGCAAATGTATGTGTTACAAAAAACATATTTATAAATCACAATCTTCTGCTTGAAGGAACCCTACACAATCGTCCCTTGTACATGGTAGGTCAAGTTCTAGGAAAGAAGATAAATAGAATCTTGATTGATGAAGGATCTGGGGTCAACATCCTATCTATTTGCACAATGACATAACTTGGCATCGCTACTAACGAGTTGGCCAAAAGTCATATAATGAATCAAGGCTTCAACCAAGGGGGGCAGAGGGCCATGGGATCGGTGAAGTTGGGGATTCATATGGATGATTTTCAATTAAATGCATTGATGTATATGATTGATACAAAAACTTCATATTATATATTACTTAGTAGGACTTGGGTACACGAGAATAAAATTATCTTATCCTTTTATTATCAATTCTTGAATTACCTTAAAGGAAGAGTGGACAGAAAGATAGTTGCTAATTATAAACCATTTACTAAGGCTGAATAACACTTTGCTGATGCAAAATTCTACTTTAAGAATTATGTTGTGAGCTTGAAAAGGGTTGAGGAAGTCATAAAGGCCAAGTGTAATGATCTTCTATCTAAGAAGGTCACTATAACTATCAAAAAAGCCACCGTCAAGAATCCTCTCTCTATTTCAAATAAAGAAAGCATTATATCTACAAAAAAGAAGGCAGCCATCGTTTTACGGTACGTCCAAAAGGTAAAGAAGAAGAAAAATAATTTATTTGATGCAAAAGATAATGTACTAGGAGGTATAACTCTACCTATTAGGCAAATTAACGTAATAAATCCAGCCTCTGGGCTACTTGAAAAGTCTGTGGCTCAAAATCCACCGTAAGATATGACACTCCCTACAAGGCATACAAAAGAGGGCTTTGATCCAAATGTATACACGCTATTTATTAAGGATGGATACAATCTTAATAGGCTGTCAAGGCTGGGAAAACTTTCAACGGAAAGTACAACCAGGCAGGCACGTGAAGGCCTAGGATACACGCAGCCACCTCTAATTTACATCTCCATAAAGAGGGCGATTAGTAACTCCATCATTGTAGAAGAGGAGTATACTACATCCAATATAAATTCTTTTGTCTTTGATGAACTTGGAGAATCAACCGCAAGAACAACAGTGTGTGAGAGGTTAGGTCCTCTAAATAAGAAAAAAAGCAACAAGCGTCAAAGAGGTCATCAAAGCATGATGATTCACTCTTCACTCAAAATCCAGAAGGATTTCCAAAGTTTGATTCCTTCTAGAATGAGGCGACAAACAGAACTACTGGTTTCATGCAACGAGGTGTTAAAATCTAAAGCTCGTACCATGGTTTATTCCAAGAAGCATGAGGAAGATGAAGAAAATGTTAGCTACTCATATCATGTTAAAAACCAAAATGGGAACAAGGTCTCATCCAAAATAAAGGTTGATGAAGTGATGGAAGATTCTTTCTGGTGTTACCATATATCCATCTACGACGATGATCCTCAAGAATAAAAAAATATTGGAGATGCTCCGTCACAACTTGAAGGAGTAAAGGCCACAATAGATCCCTTGAATTTATAATGTGGCATTAATTGAATGGGTTTCCATGTGATTTAAATGGTTGGATTTGAAATTGGGTTGAGGATGTTTGGTTGTTAACATTTTAGTTACTTGTGCTATGTTTTAAATTGATTATTCATGCTTTAAATTGATATTTTTGGGACTGAATTGGTGCATTATTTAATAGTTGGATGGGGACATGGATTTTCCCAAATTGGATGTATTTTGGTTTGGTAATGTCACTAACCTCAACCCACTTTATAATCTTGATTTTGAATATAGACCATTGCATGATTTAACATGTTTTTGAACCCATTCCATTTCATCAAATGAAAAATTGATATAAAAATATTTTGGATGGCCTTGGTGGCCATGGATTGTAGATTAAATAGAAATTAAAAGTCAATCTGGTTGTGTAGATTAGTTTGGCATAATTATATTATATTGAAAGCATATTGGTATAACGATACTAAATTTATAAATGCCTTAATGAATGACTCCTGGGTTACTGGTTGATTTTATTGGCAAATTGTTTTAATTTGGGCTTAAAGGAAATTTTATAAATCACTATCAGGGTATATGTCTTGGGGGATGAACACTAGAAATAATATTTGCAACCGTTAGGGGTCTATATGACTGTGTGTTTGTTGCACATTTGATATATATTTTGTAGGATGGCTATGGCCTTGTTAGTTTTAGCTATCCCTTAATTTTTCCTTGGTTCATGTTTCTAATATGAATTAGGGCCCTTCTAGCGGCGAGAGATGAATCCATATAGCCAATGGGTGCCATTATGATGGATTGAGCTACACAATTTAGGTTAATACTTTGAACTCTCATGTTCATGACCATTGTACCCATCTTGGCATCCTGCATATATGTATATAAATGTGGTGCATATAGTTTTTGACTAAATTTTAGTAATTGCATTGTTTTATCCTTATTCCTTGAGTTACATGGCAGTGCTTATCCCACTGATCATCCCTGAATGGTATATTATTTCATGATGTAGGGTTCAAAGGGTTTTTGTTACTCATATTCTATATTAGGTGGGTGAGTACTTATATGGATTTGCTATAAAGTAGTGAGCCTCTATATTTTGAAAGGCCTGTTATTTCATTATTTTTATTCTATCTTAGTAGTTTCTTCAATTTTCTTTTGGTCATGACCGGGGCATGTCCCGACCTATATGGTATTTTTGGTTTTAGAGGCTTTTGTATAAAAATATAAGTGGGATTGTTGGTTTTGACTCTTAGAACTTTTATTTGACTTATTTTTGTTTTATTGCTATTTTGATTGGTTTCCACTTTATTATTATTATTATGCTCTTGAGGTTAGTCTAAGGGGGTGGTCTCCAATCCATGGTGAGCTTGAGATACCCGTCATGACTAGGCCCTGGTTTGGATCATCATAAGCTTTGTATCAAAGCAAGGTTCAAGGCATTGGGTATCCACAAAGTCATTTAGAATAGAGTCCCCTTTATGGGTATGTAGGGTTTTACATTTATAAGAGGGAGACTACAAGGCATTTAGGAATGTTTCCCTTTCTTTTGTTCTTTCTCGGATTTTTAAGTCTAGTGTTATGAAACTTCTCTAACTCCTAGCTTCTTCAAATTTCCGATCATACTACCCAGAAAGTATGACAATCATAAGAATTCTACTTGAAAGTCAGTCTCACCTGAGGAGAATATGGAGGGGACTCTCCCTATATATGAAGTATAAATATGGTCTAGGGTTCCTGCTCCTGATTGTACAGCTCCATGTGGGGTTCCACTGGTCCCTGCTAGTCCAGTGATGTTGAACAATGATATAGACATCTCCAAGCTGGTGGTTTATATGCAGTAGGTGGAGGATGAGAAAAAAAGTAGGTAGATATGGTAGAGAGGTAAAACAAGAAGTTTAGATATTTAGAGCAGGGTACGTGTTAGCATAACTATTGGAGAGATGGTAGAAGGTGGACTAAGAAGAATAAATTGAGATGTTCTTATTTCGCAGCTAGTAAGCCTTTTAGTGATTGACATTTTAAGATAAGCAGTGGTTCGAAGGCATAGGGTTACCAGTCTCAAGTTAGTATACCTCAGTCAACCTCACTTTATGGCGATAATTATGGTAAGTTTGGTCTTATACAGAGAGATTGTCCTTCAGCCAGGGTTGACACTAGAGCTAATAAAGTCTCGATTACCACTTCTTAATTTCCTGCTCCAAAGATTGCTACTTCATGTACTGACACTAGATGGAATCGTCTTTTTGTACTTTTTACTTGTCAAGAATTTGAGGCATTCCCTAACATTGTCACTGGTATGTTACAACTCTTCTCTTGTGTTGTTTACTATTTTCTTGATCCGAGTTCTATCCTATCTTATGTGACAATTTATATGGTTGTACACTTTGATTTTGGCCTTGAAAATATTTTTGACCCCTTTTCTATGTCAACTCCGATGTGTGATTCTATAGTTTCTAGAAAAACCTATAGGGGTTGTATGCTCTCAATTCTTAATAGGAAGACAATTGTGGATTTAGTAGAACTTGATATGGTACATTTTCATGTTATCTTAGGAATGGATTGTCTCCATTCATGTTATGATTCTCTATATTATAGGACTAAAAAGGTCAGTTTCTATTTTTCTAATAAACCGGTGATTGAATGGGAGGGGAGTTCCCTAGTTCCCAAAGAGAGGTTGATTTGCTATCTTAGATATTAGAAATTTATTTCAAAAAGGGTGTCTATATTATCTAGTTTGGGTTATGGATTCTGACTTTGAAAGTCATTCCTTGCAATCTATCCCTGTGGTTAATGCATTTCCTTAAGTTTTTTCTGATGATATTTTTAGAATTCCTCCCGATAGACAAATAGATTTTGAGATTAATCTTCTACTTGATACCTATCTTATTTCCATTCCTCCTTATAGGATGGCTCCGGCTAAATTAAAGGAGAAATTAAAGTATCTTCTTGATAAGGGTTTCATTCATCCTAGTGTTTCTCTGTAGGATGCTCCTGTACTTTTTATGTGAAAAAAGGATGGGTCTTTTTCGATGTGTATAGAATATCATCATCTGAATAAGGTTACCATGAAAAATAAGTATCCTCTTCCTAGGATTGATGACCTATTCGACCAGCTTTAGGGCAGTAGATGTTTCTCTAAGATTGATCTTTGTTCGGGCTATCATAAGTTAAAATTTGGGAGTTTGATATTCCAAGATTACTTTCCAAACTTGGTACAACCATTCTAAGTTATTTGTTATGTCATTTGGGTTAACTAATGCTCCAGTTTCTTTCATGGATCTTATGAATCGGGTGATTTAGAAGTTTCTGAATTTGTTAGTTATAGTCTTCATTGATGAAATTTTATTGTACTCTACGAGTGAGGAGGATCATGCCAACCATCTCCGAATTATGTTGCAAACTCTTAAGGATCAGAAATTGTATGCAAAGTATTCTAAGTGTGAGTTATGGTTAAATTCTTTGACTTTTATCAGGCTTGTAGTTTCTACTTATGGGAACACGGTGGATCCACGAAAAGTTGAGAAAGTTTAGAAATAGCCTAGACCTATGACTACAATCGATATTTGGAGCTTCTCAAGATTGGTTGGGTACTATAGGAGGTTTGTATTGAGTTTCTCATTTATTGTTCCTCTGCTGACAAGGTTGGCTGAGAAAAAGGTTATGTTTTTATGGTCCGATGCTTATGAGGGTAGTTTTGAGAAGTTAAAGTATAAGTTAACTTTTGTGCTAGTGTATACCCTACATGAGGGTATTAAGGGGTTTGTTGTGTATGGTGATGCATCCCAAATAGAACTGGGTTGTGTTTTGAAGAAGCATGGCAAGGTTGTATCCTATGCTTCCAGGCAGCTTAGGGTTCATGAGAGAAATTACTCGACTCAAGATTTAGAGTTGGTGGCTATGGTCTTTCCCTTGAAAATTATGCACCATTATTTGGATAGGGTAAATATGGATATTTATTCGGACCATAAAAATTTACAGTATGTGTTTATGAAGAAGGAAGTGAATCTCTAGCAAAGACGGTGGCTGGATCTACTTAAGGATTATGACATGAGCCTTCACTACCATCCAGGTAAATATAATGTTGTTGTTGATTCTCTTAGCAAGTTTTCCATGGGGATTCTATATCATGTAGATGAGGAGAAGAGATAATTGGTGAAGGATATTCATAGATTGGCCAATTTTGGAGTTCGACTCTTGGACTCTGGGATGGAGGAGTAATTGTTCAAGGAGTGGTTAAGTCTTTTCTTGGTTCTGAGATGAAGGAGAAGCAATTTTTGGATCCCATACTTTAAAATATTAAGGATGATGTGGGTCAACAAAAAATTAAGGCTTTCGTAATTAGGGCAGATGCATTTTGAGGTATCAAGGAAGGTTGTCTGTTCCTTATGTTAATCGGTTATGGGAAAGGACTTTGACTAAGGCTCATGAATCCAGGTGTACAACTCATCCAGTTTTAACTAAGGTGTATAGTGACTTGAGGGAAATATTGGTGGAATAATATTGGGGACAACAAAATTATGTTACATTAAAATTCGTACGAAATTTGGTTTGTGTTAAATTCAAAATAGATTAGTCTCAAATAAATATTGCGCAATAATATAATTGAATTAATTATTTAAGTCCAAATAAGTATGGATTTAAATAAATTCCAATACTTATTGGGCTAGCCCATTTATTTGGGCTACAAATGATGAGCCAACTTTGCTAAGCCCATGATATAGACATATTTTAGAGGCCCAAATAAATACCATGTGTCTAATGATGTGGCATGCCAAGTCAAGGGAAGGAGCCAATAGGACCATGTCACATGTCAAAATGATGCAGCAGGCCCAATGCAATCAAAGCCCATAAAAGATGCCACATCACTTGAATTTGATTGGTCAAAGAAACTTTATCTTCATCATGACTCTTTCCTTTCCACAACTATAAATAGGGGTCTCATAATTAATAAAAAGACCTCAGTACTCTAACAAGAAGCAAGAGAAAGACTGTGGATCAAAGCCGTAATTTCTCTATAAAACTTAAGCATTAAAATTAAGTTCATCAAGATTCAAGATCAAGACTACAATATTTAAAACAAGCTCAAAAGCCTTTGAATCCAAGCACAAGTCAAAATCAAGTCCCTCAAATCAACAAATCAAGTTCAAATTTAAGATCAAGCTTTAACCCCTTGAATTTATGTTCGAAAAGACGAATCAAAGTATTCATAGAGATTGTAACATTCACATATTGAAATCAATAAATTGATTGTTGCAATATTTTTCTTGCCTTGATTATTTATTTTTTGGCCTCTAATTTTTATTATCCAACAAATTATGGCATGCTCAGTGGGAAAATCTCTACCTCTCATCTCAACTTTTCATATTTCAAATTTTAAGATTAATGAAATGACTACAAAGAAGATTAACTCTCAATCAACCGCTTCCAAGGCTACTGATTCAAAGTTTTCTGCTGAAGTAGAAAGCACCCTTTGTGTTACTTTCGAAAGCTTGGGAGATTCCACAAGGAGAAAGGAAGGCTTGCTAGGACAACAAACACATCTAGTGTCATTCACGCCAACTCTAGTTTTTGGATCTTCAACCCTAAAAGAAACGAATTCCAGTGCAAGTGCTTCAAAAGGAGGAAGCAGTGCAGTGGAATAACTTAAGATAACTCTAGCCCTACTTGAGCATTTTGGTTCCAAATACTCTGGTGCAAAGAGTGATAGTCGTTCAACAAATGCATCATCTACCCTTACACCGTATAAGCTGAGCACTTTAAAGATAAACTTATGCGACAATTCATGTTACTCTCCAATGTGTCCAGTAATTATACAAGCGATGGTGGCTAATGCCTCGTCTATATAGGAGCAACTTGTGAATCTGACAAAGGCTATTCAGGGCCTAACCAAATATGTTCAAAATTAAGATTCTCTAATTAATAAGATAGTGGATAGGATAGAAGGCTTGACGGATGGTGAGTCTAGCCATGCACCTGGGAAATCTCCAGAGTCTCATGGTATAGAACATCCTATGAAACAAACACCACCAACTAAAGAGGTACAAATTTCTTTTGAGGGAACGATCCTAATTGAGGAATTGAAAGAATTCACTGAAAGGACCCTCAAAGACAAGTACGATGTTGTCACCAAGTCTTCCCTTGCATATGAAAAGCAATACATTGTGAGAATATATAGCCTCAAAATGACTGTCGTCTATCAACCCCCCAAATTTCAACAATTTAAGGGCAAAGGAAACCCCAAAAAAATATGTTGCACACTTTGTTGAGACATGTAATAATGATGGAACTTATGGTGAATATCTTGTCAAATAGTTTGTTCGTTCCCTAAAAGGAAATGCCTTTGATTGGTATACAGACCTCGAGCCTAACTTATCGATAATTGGGAGCAATTGGAGCATTAGTTCCTGAATCACTTTTATAAAAAAAGACATACAGTGAGCATGGTAGAGCTCACAAATACTCGGTAAAGAAAGGATGAACCAGTCAATGACTTCAACAATCAATGGACAAATGCTAGCCTAAATTGCAAAGATAGGCTTAGCGAAGATTCTGCAATAGAGATGTGCGTCCAAGGAATGCACTGGGAGATTCTCTACATACTTTAAGGCATTAAGACAAAATCCTTTAAAGATTTAGCTACCCGTGCTCACAACATGGAGTTAAGTATGTCTTCTTCTGGAAAGAGAGCAATGCCTATCCATGACCCTCGAAGGGGAAAGGATAAATAGGAACCTAAAAGATGGGGCAAGTTTTCTCCCAAAAATGACAACAAGGAATCTATGAATATTGATGTGTCTCCTGTGAAGGTCACCATGAAGGTGAGAAAGAAGCAAAGTGCGAAGACGACTTCTGGAGAACGTCCAAATCAGAAAACTTTAAAGGAGATGTAAGAAAAGGAATATCCCTTTCTTGATTCTGATATTTTTGGGATTTTTGATGTACTCCTTAAGCATAAGCTAATTGAACTCCCATAGATGAAGTGGTCCAATGTAGCTGGATGGATCAATTACCCTAATTATTGAAAATATCATAGGCATGTGAGTAACCTTCTAGAAAAGTGCTTTGTCTTTAAAGACAAAGTCATGAAATAGGACGCTAGTGACCAGATGCAGATGCAGAAATAAAAACTCTACAAAAGGAGTCATTCGAGTAGCCAACTATAAGAAGGATGGTAAAGAAATCAAAAAAATAGAAGTTGGTTGAACTCCAAAGAAGACAAAGGTAATGGAGCTACACCACCAAAAACCACGGTGTCCAGTAACATTGGAAGAATTCTTACCAAGTTGATTTCTTGCAAAGACTGCTCAACTCAATCTTGAGGTATCCTGTTTTAATACTGCCAAAGAAGGGGCAAAGGATGAAAAACTACCCATGGAAGTACCTTCATCTACTGAAAAGTTTGCTGAAACTCTTGGCCAAGAGAAACATTTTTGTGATACAAAAATCATATTTACAAATCCGAATCTTCTGCTTGGACAACCCTACACAATCATCCCTTGTACATGGTAGGTCAAGTTCCAGGAAAGAAGATAAATAGAATCTTGATTAATGAGGGATCCAAGGTCAATATCCTACCCATCCTCACAAAAAATAAACTTGGAATCACTACTAACGAGCTGGCCAAAGTCATATAATGATCCAAGGCTTCAACCAAGGGGACTATAGGGCCATGGGATCTGTCAAGTTGGGGATTCATATGGATGATTTTCAATCAAATGCATTGATGCATGTGATCGATGCCAGAACTTCATATAATATATTACATGCTAGGACTTGGGTACAGGAGAATAATACTATCTCATCCTCTTACTATCGATGCTTAAAGTACCTTGCAGGCAAAGTGGAAAGAAAGATAGTTGCCGATGATAAGCCATTCACTGAAGCTGAATCACAATTTTCCAATGCAAAATTCTACTTGAAGAATTATGTTATGAGTGAGAAAAGGGTTGAAGAATTCACCAAGCCTAAGTGTGATGATTTTCCAGCTAAGAAGTTCGTGGTAACTATCAAAATATTCGCCGCTAAGAAGTTTCTCTCCATTTCAAATAAATAAAGCATCATATCTACAAAAAAGGCAAATCCTATTCTTTGTTACATACCAAAGGTAAGGAAAAAGAAAGATAATTCATATGATGCAAAAGATAATGTACTAGGAGGTCTAACTCTATCTATCAGGCAAATTAACGCAATAAATCTAGCCTCAGGTCTACTTGGAGAGTCTGTGGCTCAAAATTCACCACTAGATAAGACACTTCCTGTGAGGCATACAAAAGAGGGCTTTGATCCAAATGTATTTAAGCTATTTGTTAAGTTTGGATATAATCCTAATAAACCATCAAGGTTGGGAAATGTTAATTGAAAGGTATAACCAGACAGGCACATGAAGGCTTAGGATACACGCAGCTACCTCCAATTTGCATCTCCATAAGAATGCAGTTAGTAAATCCATCGCTATAGAAGAGACGTATACTATATCCAACAAAAAGCCTTTTTTCTTTGACCAATTTGGAGAATCAACTGCAAGAACTTCAGTGTTTAAGAGGTTGGGTCCTCTAAATAAGAAGAAAAGTAACAAGCATCAGAGAGGTCATCAAAGCATGGTGATGCACTCTTCACTCAAAATCTAGAAGGATTTCCAAATTTTGATTCCTTCTAAAATGAGGCAATAGAAAGAACAAGTGGTTTTATACAACGAGGTGTTCAAAGCTAAAGATCATACTATGCTTTATACTAAGAAGCATGAGGAAGATGAAGAAATTATTGGCTCCTTATATCATGTTACGACCCAAAATAGGACCGAGGTCTCATCCCAAATAAATGTTGATGAAGTAATGGAAGATACTTTATGGTGTTACCACATATCCATCTACTCTGATAATCCTCAAGAAGGGGGAAATGCTGGAGATAGTCCATCGCAAATTGAAAAAGGAGTGAAGGCCACAATAGATCCCTTGAAGGAAGTTAATCTTAGAACTAGTAAAGACCCAAGACCATCTTACCTGAGTGTGTTTCTAGAAGTGGAGGAGAAAATTGCTTATATGGAGATACTCAAAGATATATGGATGTCTTTGGTTTGAGCTATAAGGAAATACCTAGCTTAGATCTAAAAATAGCAGTCCATCAGTTGGCGGTCAAGAATGGTGCTCGTTCTGTAAAGATAGAGTTTGTTCGATTGATTAAAAATGAAGTTAACAAACTCATTGAAGCTGGATTCATTTGTGAAGTCAAATATCCTATGTATATTTCAAGTATTGTTCCAGTATGGAAGAAGAAGAGCTAAATTTGAGTTTGTGTAGACTTTCTAGATCTCAACAATGCCTGCCCTAAGGATGACTTTCCTTTCCCCATGCTAGAGTTGATGTTTGAGGCCTCCACTGGTTATGAGGCAATATCCTTCATGGATGGTTCATCCGACTATAATCAAATCCGCATGGCACCAAAGGATAAAGAACACATTGCATTTCGTACACCCAAATGTATTTATTGCTACAAGGTGATGCCTTTTGATTTAAAGAATGTTGGCTCTACTTATCAAAGGGCTATGCAAAATATCTTTGATGACTTGCTCCATAAAAATATTAAATGCTACATGGATGATCTAGTGGTGAAGTAAAGAAAGAGAGATGATCACTTAAAAGACCTAAGAATGGTGTTCGAGTTACTTTAAAGATATCAATTTAGGATGAATCCATTGAAGTGTGCCTTTTGAGTTTCTTCCAGAAATATTCTTGGCTTCATTATGCAACACCGAGGAATTGAAATTGATCAAGCCAAGGTTGATGTAATTTTGAAGATGCCCGAGCCTAAAAATATTCATGAGTTAAAAAGCCTTTAAGGAAGGCTAGAATATTTAAGGAGGTTCATCTCAAACCTGGTTGGAAAATGTCAACCATTTAGTCATCTCATGAAGAAGGACACTCCCTTTGAATGAGAACAAGCTTGTAGTAATGCTTTTGAGAGTATCAAATCATACTTAATGAAGCCACCAGTTCTTGTGGCACCTATACCTGGGAAACTATTGATACTCTACATTGCGGTATAAGAGAGGTCAATTGGAGCACTACTAGCTCAAGAAAATAGTGAACGCAAAAAAACTTCTCTTTACTATCTGAGCAGAATGATGACACCAAATGAGCTAAAGTATTCTCCAATCGAAAAGTTATGTTTAGCATTGGCCTTCTCAATTAAAAAGATGAAATACTAATTTCAAGCTCATGTTGTCCGTATTGTGTTTTGGGAAAATCCTATCAAGTTTTAACATATCCTTAGTGATCGACTTGCAAGATGGTACCTTCAATTTCAGCAGTTCAAGATTGTGTATGTTCCCCAAAAGGCAGTAAAGGGACAGACATTAGTTGACATTTTGATAGACCACCCAATACTTGATGATTGGGAACTGAGCGATGAACTTCTTGATGAAGATACAATGGTTATTAAGGCTAGACCCTCGTGGAAGACGTATTTTGATGGTGCCACCATCGAGATGGAGCTTGTTCTAGTGTGTTGTTAATCACTCCACAAGAAGAGGTCATCCCATACTTTTTTAGCCTAACAAACCATTGCTCTAATAATGTTGTAGAATATCAGGCATTAATACTTGGACTTGAGATGGAAGTTGATATGAAACAACTACAATTTTAAGTGTTTAGTGACTCCCAATTAGTGATCATTCAGCATTTGGGAAGCTATAAAGTCAGAAAGCCTGAGCTACGACCATATCATGATTATGTACAAAAGTTGAAGGGGTGGCTTAGAAAAGTAACCCTCCAGCATATTTTGAGGAAAGAAAATAAGCAAGCTAATGCCCTAGATGCTTTGGCCTCAACACTATAACTTCCAAAATTAGACACGAGTTACTCTCCTCTAAGAATGGGTAGTAACGCTGTCAAATAAGGATGTAGAAAATAAGGTTGAATACCTCGTTGCCATTTCTAAAGCTATAAAAGAAGATTGGAAATAACCTATCATAGATTACTTATGTTATGGGATACTTCCAAAGGATCCGAGGAGAAAGATTAACATTCATCGTCGTGCACCTCACTTCCTTTACTATAAAGACACATTATACAGAATATCATTTCAAGGAATACTCTTGCGATGTCTGGGCGAGGAAGAAATAATTCAATATTTGCAAGAAGCACACTCATGAGTTTGTGGATCGCACTAGTATATACTGAAATTCCATTTTCTCATTAAAAGGATGGGATAATATTAGCCAACGATGGTGAAAGACTGCTTGGACTATGCTAGAAGATGCAAATCTTGCATATTCTATGCG
The DNA here is from genome assembly GCF_002878395.1 of Capsicum annuum. Taxonomy (NCBI): domain Eukaryota; kingdom Viridiplantae; phylum Streptophyta; class Magnoliopsida; order Solanales; family Solanaceae; genus Capsicum; species Capsicum annuum. The sequence goes on along the minus strand of NC_061118.1, from coordinate 30,136,107 downwards.
AATTTCATACATCAACTTCCTGAAGTTTTACAACCAACTGTAGCATCTTGGTCATTCAATGATTGGGAATATATGTTGTTGGTCCACTACCAAAATATTTAGGTGGACACCCATACATCTTGGCCACAATAGATTACTTCTCAAAATGGGTTGAAGTTGTTGCTCTTAAAGAAGTAACGTATGAGAATGTTGCAAATTTCATCCAAATGAATATCATCTACCACTTCTGAATCCCTCAATATGTAATAACTGACAATGGCAAGACATTCGATAATAAGTTGATGAACGAGATTTGTGATCTCTTTGGCTTCAAGCAGCACAAGTCTTCTATGTACCATGATACCGCCAATGGTCTAACTGAAGTATTTAATAATACGTTATGCAATATATTAAAGAAAGTTGTCTCAAAGTCCAAGAGAGATTGTCATAAATGAATGAAAGAAGCTTTATGGGCATATAAAACAACTTACCGCTTACCAATGCAAGTAATCCTATATTTGCTTGCTTTTGGAGTTGAAGTCGTCCTGCCACTTGATCATTAAATACCTTTATTAAGACTGGATATTCAAGAAGGGCCCATTGATGAAGAAAATGCTAAATTGCATCTTGCAGAATTAGAATCTCTTGATGAAAAGAGGTTGGAGGCTCAGTAAAATCTTGAATGTTATCAAGCCCCGCTATCTCGTTCTTTCAACAAAAGAGTTTGCTTGAGGTGCTTCCAAGTTGGAGACCAAGTTCTTATTGTAAGAAGGCCCATTATCACTTCCCATAAGTCTGGGGAAAAATTCATCCCGAAGTAGAATGGTCCATAAGTCATACAAGAAGTATATTCAAATGGTGCTTACAAGCTTATCCATGCAGATGGCGTAGGATTGTCCCTATCAATGCCAAGTTCTAAAAGAAGTACTATCCTTGAAGGAAGATAACACTCCTTAAGGCATGAGTATAAACTGCATGTCCACTCTTAGCTCACAAGAGTATAAATTGTGTGGGCTCAAAAAACAAAAATAAATAAATAAATAAGTCCACTAGGTTAGCAACCTCAAAAGAGGCAGCCTAGGCAAAAGTTAGGACGTAAAAAAAAGCACTCACTAAAACTACGTTGTGACATGATCCTCTTTATTGAGGTATGTAGGGGCTTGGAATCTCATTCTGAGTTTAGTTGCATGAGTGTCAAAAAAATATATTTCTACAGTATCTGTGATATGAACACCAAGTATGAAACTATTCTAATTAAATTTTGGACTTACTCAAATATTTATGACTCAATGGTGGCAACCTGTCGAAAAGAAAAAAAAAATTCTTCTATGGGATTTGGAATGCTAAAGTTATCCAATCTTACAACTTAAAAGATATCAAAATTTTTATGCCTTAAGGTGGACAAGATTTGTCCCTTTGAACCTTAAGATGGCCTCTAACGAGTTTATCCTTAAAGGATATCAAAATTTCCATGTATTATGGTGGATAAGATTTATCCCTATGCACCTTAAGCTGGCCTCTCACGGGTTTATCCTTAAATGATATTGAAGTCTCTATGCCTTAAGGTGGATAAGATTTGTCCCTTTTCACCTTAAGCTGGCCTCTCATGGATTTATCCTTAAAAGGATATCTAAATTTTCATGCCTTAAGGTGGACAAGATTTGTCCCTTTGCACTTTAAGCTGACCATTGAAAAGGGCCCATATATAGAAACGACCATTGCATAAATGCATCAGTAAAAGGGCCCATACTTAGAGAAGACCATTGCATAAATACATCGGTGAAAGGGCCCATACTTAAGGAAAACTATGCATATTGAAGAAAAATTGATCGGGTCTTGAGGTAACGAAGGAAAAGTTAAACCCTCGTACTTTAAGCTGATGTCTACCGTCTTCAAGCAAAATCGATCGGGTCGTGAGGTGAAAAAGGTAAAGTTAACCCTTCACACCTTAAGCCGACATCCATCGTCTTCAATCAAAATTGGTCAGTTCTTGAGGTGACAAAGGCAAATTTAAGACCTCACTCCTTAAGCCGACGTACATCATCTTCAAGCAAAATTGGTCGGGTCTTAAGGTGAAGGAGGCGAATTTAAATACTCACACCTTAAACTGATTGTTATATATCACTATTTGTTTCAACCCTGAAAAAAAAACAAAACAAGAAATAAAGTTAAAAAACACCAATAGAAAGGATGTTACCCGTCAGAGCGTTACGATCTTGAAAGTTGTATATCACTAACTTGGTTTGAGACAAAATACCTTGATGAGAATAAAGCCCTCAAAATCTAGTTTGAAACAATAAAAATGCTCTTTGGTAGTGATGGTCCCACATCAAGATATAAATTATTTGGTGAGGCAATGCAAATCTGGAATTCTCTGACGGACAACATATAAGATCGACTTCAAAAAATCATCTAGAACAATTCAAGAAGTGTTAAAATTCAACTTTTGGGTATGTTATATATGGATGTTTCGAAATCTATAAAATTAAGTGGATCATAATTTCAATACTCCCACATTGAGATATAAATTTTTTCGATGACGTTGCGTAAATCTGAAATTGTTGATGCGTAAAAACTCAATGTTGATTTCGGGATAACACCTAAAATAATCTTAAAAGTATTAAATTATGAATTCTATATATTCTATAGATATTTGTTTCTAGTTTCACAAGAATCAAGTGGCTTGCAATTTCGTCATTCCTTCTTCAATATATGAAATTTTTAGTAAGGTGCGCAGATCTGAAATTTTCAGCATGATAAAATTCAGGGCTAAATTCAAAAAATTATTGAGAATTATATTGAAGGAATTTAAATATGAATTTTTTATATGTTATAGATCTCGAAGTCTAGTTTTTGGAATATCAAACGGTTCATGATTTTGATATATCTACAATAAGATATAATTTTTGTAGCACTAAGATGTTGTGCTGGAAAAAAAGTGATGAGAATAAAAGAAAAGCAGGAGGGGAAGAAATTATCTCAATATTTTTCATGGCTTGAAAACTCCAAAATTGATGATATTGAAAAACTGAGGAACTACATCCTTTTATAGAGTTGTACGGTGGATGTTTTCTTCTCCAATAAAAATTTAAATTGGAAGAGTTTCCATCTCTAATACAAATTTAAATTGGAAGTTGCTTCCTTCTCCCATACAAATTCAAATTGGAAGTTGTTTTCTTCTCTCATACTAATTTAAATTGGAGGTTGTTTCCTTCCCCAATACAAATTGAAAGAATTTTCATCTCCAATACAAATTCAAATCGGAGGTTATTTTCTTCTCACACACAAATTCAAATTGGGGGTTGTTTCCTTCTCCAATATAAATTTAAGTTGGAAAAGTTTTATTCCTGGTTAAGTAAGACGGTAAAAAGTTTTCCAAAATCTATTTTGAATGGGATTTCATGCCTCACCAACAAGTATTATGTGTAGAGATTCATGAAAAAATAAGAAATTTTTTGAGAGGCAATATCAATATGTAAATTGCATGGTTCAGCTTTATGGAAATCTTTGTAGCATGAAGGAATCATGTTTAAATAAATCATACTACAAGTCTAGTCTCAAAAATATCAAATATCTCGACAAGTCTTAAGGTATCGGGCATTTTGTGGGAAATGAAATTTTATTAAATTAAAATCTATATGGAATTTGAATTATGTTAAATTCAAAATAGATTAGTCCCAAATAAATATTATGGATTAATATAATTGAATTAATTATTTAAGTCCAAATATGTATGAATTTAAATAAAGTCCACTATTCATTGGGCTAGCCCATTGATTTAGTTTACAAATGATGAGCCAACTTTGCTAAGATCAAGATATTGCCATATTCTAGAGGCCCAAATAAATACCACGTGTCAAATTACATGGCATGCCAAATCAATAGAAGGAGCCAATAGGACCATGCCATATGTAAAAATAATGTAGCAGGCCCAATGAAATCAAAGCCCATAAAAGGTACCACATCACTTGAATTTGATTGGACAAAGAAATTCCATCTTCATCATGACTCTTCCTTTCCACAACTATAAATAGAGGTCTCATAATTTAGAAAAAGACATCAGAACTCTAACAGCAAGCAAGAGAAAACTCGTGGATCAAACGCCGTAATTTCTCTACAAAGTTCAAGCATTCAAATCAAGTTGATCAAGATTCATGATCAAGATCTCAATATTCAAGAACAAGATCAAAAGCCCTTGAATTCAAGCACAAATCAAGATCAAGTCCCTTAAATCAACAAATCAAGTTCAAATTCAAGATCAAGGTTTAAGTCCTTGAATTTATGTTTGAAAAGACGAATTGGAGAATTCATAGAGATTGTAACACTCACATATTGAAATTAATAAATTGATTGTTGCAATATTTTTCTTGTCTTAATTATTTATTTTTTGTCCTCAAAATTTTATTGTCCAACAAATATAAAGAAAGTTGTGGTGAATTTTAATGCTAAGTGTATGGTCTGTCAGTAAGTCAAGGTTGAACACTTGAGACTTGGTGGCATGTCTCAAGAGATGTAGTTTCCTATACAAAAGTGGGAGATGATTAATATGGATTTCATTACGGGTATTCCACAGTTAAATAATTAGTATAAGTTTATTTGGGTCACTGTGGATAGAATGACTAAGTCTGCTCACTTTTTACCTGTGAGAACTAACTACTCAGGAGAGGACTATGATTGGTTGTTCATTCAGGAGATAGTCTAGTTGCATGGAGTGCCTGTGTCCATTATTTCAAACCAAGATATATAGTTTTCTTCTCACTCTGAGGTTTGGGTACTTAGGTGAACCTTAGCACTGCTTTTCACCCTCAAGCGGATGGACAAGCGGAAAAGACTATTCATACTTTGGAGGATATGCTAATGACATGTGTTACTTAGTTTAAGGATAGTTGGGTTGACCATTTGCCTTATATTGCATTTGCGTGTAATAATAGTTATCATTCTAGTATGCAAATGTCTCCTATCAAGGCTCTTTATAGTAGAAGGTGTAGATCACCTATTAGATAGTTTGAGGTAGGTGAGACTAGGTTTATTGGCCCTGACTTGGTTCACCAAGCCATGAATAAGGTTAAAGTGATTAAAGATAGAATTAAGACTGCTTAGAGTCACCAAAAGTCTTATACAGATGTGAGATGGAAGGAGTTGGAATTTAAAGTACGTGATTGGGTATTCTTAAAGGTGTCTCCTATGAATGGAGTCATGAGGTTTGGGAAGAGGGGGAAGATTAGTCCTTGTTATGTTGGTCTATGTCATATTATGAGAATGATATGGGAAGTCACTTATGAGTTAGAGTTTCCAGAAGGTTTGGACTCTATTCATCTTGTTTTCCATATGTCTATGCTAAAACAGTATATGGGTGACCCTTATTTGATAGTGCATGTTGTTGAGAATGTCCTGATTGAAATATTGGATAGGCAAATTCATAGATTAAGGACTAAGGATGTAAATTCAGTGAAGGTCCTTTGGAGAAACTAAAAAGTGAAAGAAGCAACATGGGAATCTTAGAAAGATATGAAGACTAAGTACCCATTCTTGTTCCCCGTGTTGGATGAGAGTACTTGAGGTATGAGTTTCAATTTTGTCTTGTCAAATTTCGAGTTTGTCATTTGGTTCTAATGTATTCTCACTGTTATTATGCTAAAAATGTCCTAACACATCATTTGGGGATGATTGATCCTAATGGGGGGGATAATATAAGACCTCATAAAACTTTGATGATTTTATTTTTGACCCTCCAGCATTCATAATGTTAGTTTTTACTTGAATAAAGTTAAATGATTTTAAAAGGGTGTTTTGAGAAGGTTTTGGAATTTTTGGAAGGGGTTTGGGGTCATTTTTGGACCCCAAGGCAGTAAGGGTTCGTAATATTTGCATGCCACGGAGGATAACCTCTGCAATAGCTATGTGGCATGGAGGCTAGCCTCTGTGATATTGGTGTGCCAAGCTGTTGTGTTAAAAAATTCCTAGTTTTTTTCTTTTTTTCACTTAGGGTGGTGGGCTTTTTGTCTTTTTACCCCTTGTACAACCTTTAAACATAAAATAACCCACTTCCCTTTAGTTTTAAAGTATCAAATCATTCTCTTTGTCTCTTAATCTCAAAACCCAAGAACATTTAAGGGTTTTATAGAGAATTCATCGTCCGGGCTCCAAACACCATATTTTCTTCAATTCTTTGTGTATATCAGGCATGTTTCTCTTTCCCTAACATTAATTTTACATTGTGGCATTAATTGAATGTAATTCCGTGTGCTTTAAAAGGTTGGGTTAGAAATTGGGTTAATTACTTGTCCCATGTTTTAAATTGATTATACATGCTTTAAATTGATGTTTTGGGGACTTAATTGGTTCATTGTTTTAATGGTTGGAATGGAGGGCATGAGTTTCCCTAAACTGGATGAATTTTGGTTTGGTAATGGCCCTAACGTCAACCCACTTTATAATCATTATTTTGAATATGGGTAATTGCACAGTTTAACTTGTTTTTAAACCTATTGAATTGCATTAAACGACAAATGGATATTAAAACATCTTTGGATGGCCTTGGTGGCCATGTATTGGATTTTAAATGGAACTTGAAAGTCAATTTGGTTTGATGGATTGATTTGGCCTAACTATGTAAGATTGCACGCATATTGGTATAACGATATCAAATTTATAATGACTTACTGAATAACTCCTGGGTTACTAGTGGGTTTTATGTGCAAAATATTTAAATTTAGGCTAAAAAAGGAATTGTGTATCTCACCATGAAGGTGTAAGTCCTGGGGGGACAGAAACTCAAAAACACGTTTCGGTGTTGGCGTTCTATATGATCGTGTGCTTGGTGCACACTTAATATATATATATATATATATATATGTAAATTAGGATAGCTATTGCCTTGGTGGCGTTATCTTTCCCTTAGGATTTTCCTTGGTTCATGCAGCTAACACGCATCGGGTCCCTTTCAATAGGGAGAGCTGACCATGGGTGCCTTTAGGACGGATCGAGCTATAAAGTTCAGGTTAATACTTTAAAATCTCATGTTCATGACCCTTGTCCCCATCCTGACATCCTATATATATGTATATGAATGAGGTGCATATGGTTTATGACTGGATTTTGGTAATTGCATTATTTTATCTTTATTCCCCGAGTTACATGCTAGTGCTCGCCCCATTAACAGTCCGTGGATACTACATCGTTTTATGATATAGGGTCCAAAGGCTTTTTCATTGCTCTTGTGCAACGTTAGGTGGCTGAGTACTCTTATGGTGATTTCCTGTGAAGTGGTAAGCCTCCAGCTTTTGAAACGCATGTTATTTCGTTATTTCTATTCTATATTAGTAGTTTCTTGTTTTTTCTTTTGTTCATGATCCGTGGTATGTCCCGACCTATTTGGCATTTTTGGTTTTTGAGGATTTTTTAGACAAGTGTGGGTTGGATTGTTGGCTTTAACTCTTAGAACTTTCATTTGACTTATTTATCTCTTATTGTTATATCTATTGGATTCTACTTTATTATTATTATTGTGCACTTGAGGTTAGGATAAGAGGGTGGTGTATGATCCATGGCGGGCTCGAGATACTCATCATGACTAGGCCTTAGTTTGGGTCATGACAAGTTTGGTATCAAAGCATAGTTTAGGGTCGTTGGGTATTCTCAAAGCCGTGTCTAGTAGAGTCCCTTTATGGGTGTGTAGTTCACATCACTTATAAAGGGGAGGCTATAATACATTTAAGAATGTTTCCCTTTCTTTTGTTCTCTCTCAGGCTTTAGAGTCTAGTGTCATGAAACTTCTCTAACTCCTAGCTTCCTCACATTTTAGATCATTCCTTCCCAAAGATCTAACGGTCTGTCCCGAATGAAGAGAATATGGAAGGGACCTAACCTATTTATAGATTGCATTTGCGGTCTAGGATCCCTGCTTCTGACTACACTGCTCCATATAAGGTTGCACCGGTCCCTACTAGTCCTCCTAAAGATGGTGACACTCACGATATTTCATCTCTGGGAGACATCTATAAGGTGGAGTTCCAACAGTCTATTCAGATTCTTACTCAATTGATGGTATCACACTCTCTTCAGTCTAATCACGTTGGTTCTATTGCTCATTCATCTGAGGTCACTAGAGTTGTCCAGTTTATGAGGTTAAATCCCCCAACCTTTATAGTCTTTAAGGTTGAGGAGTATCCCCAGGGGTTTATTAATGAGATAGAGAAGATTTTTAGGGTGATGGATGCTACTTATTATAAAGGTGTAGAGTTTGTAGCGTATCAATTGAAAGATATAGCTAATCAGTGTTATGAGGAGTGTGAAAAGATAAGGGGTGATGATGCTGAGCAGGTAGTATGGAATGAGTTTTCAAGGGCCTATCTTGATCACTTCTTTCCTCAAGAGTTTTGGACTCTCTAATTGTCACTTTCTTGGGAAACCTAGTGTTCTTAACTTAAGGATTTGGAGAGAGAAGAACATGTATTTGATTGTTAAAGTGATGTAAATAACACTCTTTGGGTGTTTTATGGATGTGGGTCCTAAGTGCGGAAGCAGGGAAATGACAAGAATTCCATTACTTAAAAGTACAGGAAAAGACGCTCACTCTTCACGTGATATCTAGCTATGTGTCATCTCCGCTGCTCGTAGTCTGAGCAGTTGCTCAAGGACTCCTCATTGTTGACCCTATAAATCATACACTATGACTCTTGAGGTGTCACTATGACATGCTGGGTTCTAGCTATGGTCAAGGAAGAAACATCAGTCACCTTTACTGGTTTGTCTACGAAGAGGACTATACGACTTGTTTAAAGTCTTTATGACTCGTTGAGTCTAGTCACATGGAGAACAGAAACCTTAGGAAATCTCACTGGTCACCCCACAATTGGGGTCCTACACCCCGTAATGTGACCTTATGAATAGTAAGGTAAGGCCTAGTCAGGGCAGTGAGTTCAAAAACTCAAGAATTTTTCCAGGGTCAAAAATCTAGGGTGTTACATTCTCCTTCCCTAGGATCATTCATCCCCGAATGATGAGTCAAGGCATCTATTAGCAAAATTTAACAAAGAAACAAAACAAAAATTACCTATAACAAAGATATTTTGGAATACACATACCTTAAGCACGACTATCTAAAGCAGGAAACAAGAATGGATATTTGGACTTCATGTCCTCTTAAGATTCCTAAGTAGCTTCTTCAACCCTATGATTTCTCCATAGAACCTTCACCGAAGCCACATCTTTAGTCTTTAAACGATGGACTTTCCTATCTAAAATCTCAATGGGGACTTCATCATAAGACAAAAAATCCAAAACACCAACACTCTCCAAGGTAACAACCAAGGAAGGATCACCCACGTACTTCTTTAACATTGAAACATGGAACACCAAATGTATAGAACCCAAATTTGAAGGCAACTTCAACTCATGAGCCACATTACCAACTTTTTTCACAATCAAGTAGGGGAAAACATATCGAGGACTGAGCTTCCCCTTTTTTCCAAACATCATCATCTCTTTCACAGGAGACACCTTCAAGAACGGCCAATCACAAATAAAAACTCCAATTCCCTACGCCTCACATCCGGGTAGGACTTTTGGTGACTCTAAGTAGTCTTAAGTCTATCCCAAATAACCTTCACCTTTTCTATGGCTTGATGAACTAAGTTAGGACCAAACAATCTAGTCTCACTAACTTTGAGCCACCCAATAGAAGAACGACATCTCCTACCATACAAAGCCTCAAATGAAGCCATCTAAATACTAGAATGACAATTGTTATTATACGCAAACTCAATGAGAGGTAAATGTTCAACCCAACTACCACTAAAGTCAATCACACAAGACCTTAGCATATCTTCCAAAGTATGAATGGTTCTCTACACTTTTCCATCCGTATGAGGGTGGAAAGCGGTGCTATGGTTCACCTTATCTCCTAAACCCTTCTAAAATAACCGCCAAAAGTGCGACAAGAACTATGTGCCTCGATCAGATATAATAGAAACATTCACACCATGAAACTTGACGATGTCCTGATTGAAAAGCATAGCATAATCCTCCCCTGAATAATTAGTCCTTAATGACAAAAAGTGAATGGACTTAGTCATCCTATCCGCGATGACCCAAACGAATCAAACTAACTTCAAGATAGTGGAAGACCAGTAACAAAGTCCATGTTAATTACTTCCACACTGGCTACTCAATCTCTTGAGACAAACCATCAGGCCTCAAATGCTCTACCTTCACTTGCTGACAAACTATATACATGGCCACAAAATTGGCCACATAGCTCTTCATATTATTCCACCAATAGCTCTCTTTCAAATCATGGTACATCTTTGTCGAACAAAGATGGATAGTGTACCTTTACTCATGAGCCTTAGCCAATATCCTCTCTCGCATCCCATCAACATTATGGAACTTTCTCCCCGAGTTGTGGAACTTTCTTTCTACTGTAAGGGCGTCTCAGTCTATAGACAGAGAAATCTTTGGCTTTTCTGTATCAGTGGGGATTGTAAGTGAAAATAGGGATGTTCGGATGCAAGTCCGCAATTAGCTCAATAGAAGAAAATCATAAGCTTGAAGAAAAGAGAAAAAACCCTTGTATGATGTAAGCATCAGGGACAAAAGAGAGATGTTTTCTATCAGTCAAAAGCAGATATGACCCCCATGCTCCCAGTCGAGAACTCATAATCTACCTTGGTACCTCAACATACCATCCCCACCAATCTCAAAACCCATGACCTTTTTTTGAGCCACATCATCCTTAATCTGCATCAAGATAGGATCCCGAGCCTGCTTCTCCTTTACCTCAGAACTAAGAGATGACATTACCAACTTTTGCCCAATCATACCTCTATTCTAAAATTCCAAAAGATGAACTCCAAGATTATCCAAATGGTGAATATCATTCAACAAACCTCGCTTCTCCTTATAAATATGAGATAAGCTTCCCATGGTTAACCTGCTAAGAGCATCGACAACCACAGTAGCTTTACCTGGGTGATAATAAAGACTCATGTCGTAATCCTTGAGTAACTCAAGCTATCTCCTTTGCCTGAGATTCAATTCCTTCTGGGTGAACACATACTAAGAGATCTTATGGTCTGAATATATGTCAACATGAAATCCATATAAGTAATGACGCACAAATCTTTAAAGAAGAAACCACAACCAACAACTCCAAATCATGAGTCAGATAATTCATCCCATGTACCATAAGTTGCCTAGATTCATACGCCAAAACCTTACCATGTTGCATTAAGTCACAACTTAGTCCCACATAGGTTGTATCACAATAGCCAATAAAGCAATCAGTACCTTCAAGTAGGGTTAAAACTAGAGATGAAACTTCACCTTCTCCTGAGTCAACCTAGTCAATGGAGCGGCGATCGAAGAGAAGCTCTCCACAAACCTCCTATAATATACAGCTAAACGCATGATGCTCAGAATATCAATTGGAGTTTTAGGCCAAGGCCACTTCTTATTTGCCTTAAATTCCAGTGGATCCACCATGATCCCATCACTAGAAACAACATGACCAAGGAAGGTCACAATATTCAACCAGTCTAACTCTTCCAGAACTTAGCATACGATCGTGGATCTATAAAAGTCTGCAACACTATATGGAGGTGATTGGCATGATCCTCCTCACTCTTGGAGTTAACAAGATGACAACAATAAGCATAATGATGAATAAGTCCAAAAACTGATAGAATACTCAATTCATAAGATCCATGAATGCCACCAAAGGATTAGCCAACCCAAGCGACATAACCAAGAACTCATAGTGTTCAAACCGGGTGTCACGACCCATACTAGGGCCTAGTTGTGATAGGTATCCCAAGTTCACCGTGGGCCATAGATGCTTCCTGAGCCTATTCTAATACAACTAAGAACACCTAGTAGCGGATGAATACCAATATAAGACAAAATTTAATAAGAAATCCAAAAAGAATTTGTATCAACTCAACATCCGAAAACATCCAAAATACCCATGTCCACAGCATCCACATAGCCTCTAACAGAATCGAGTACCAATAAAGTATCAGGACATGCCCCTAACTATAGCCAAAATAAATGTGAAATAAAATCTATGACATGAGAAACCAAATATGAAATAAAGTCTGCCGTAGGATGGAAACTCACCACTTCAAGTCAAGTCATGAACCAGACATAAACTTTTGATCACTGTGCAGGAGGAGTAGAAGTATAGCCAGTTCCTACATCGTGTGGGGATACAACATTTGAAGACGGTTAGTGGTTGGAGCACTTATATGTAACTCAGGGAAAATGGAATAAATAATGCCATGCATAGTAATTTATAAACAAGTCAAAACTCATGCACACCATTAAATGAAAATACATATATATATATATAAATATATATATATATATATATATATATATCACATGTCGGGGTAGGGAACAAGGTTTAACATGGACGTTTAAAAATATTAACCTGGACTGTGTATCTTAACCATCATATAAAAGTACCCCTAGACTATATGATCCCTAGCTCTCACCCCTAGTCGGGCCCTAATGCGTGTAGCCGTACGAACCAAAGAATGATCTCATATATATCCACGAGGGACTCAAACCTCCCAATCATATACTAAGATGACTTAAGCACCCGATCATCTAGTGTAATATGGGAAACTCAAACTTCCCAATTATATAATAAGGTTGACTTGAACCACCTGGTCTTAGCAAGGGGACTCAAACCCTCAAGCCATATTGACCACCGCATCGGCTAACGTAGTTTCTAGAATTTGTCCCCCCAGGACCTCGACCTTCTATGATTAGCTACACAACCTTCTTTTATGCCAAATTAATATATTTAACACACGTTCCCATTAATGGAACCAATTATGCATTAAGACTTCCCATCGGTATCGTCATACCAACATCTCTTGCAAGTTCATTACTATGCCATATCAATTTCTTAGCCATTTGGGACTCTACCCCATTAAATTAATTGACATTCACACGGGGAATACACATACTCCAAGTTCTATAAAATCAAAACATGGTTCATTAACCTTTTATATCAATGAATGAGCTTGGGTGAACAAGTTAAACTATGTGACAAAATCATATTCATTGTCAATTTCATAAACAGATTGAGGGCACATTGTTTTCAAATCATAAATCAAAGAAAAATCATCAATTTTGGGTTTAAACATGACCCCTCAATTTATTCACCATTCCTATGTACCCTACAATATTCAAAATCAATAATGAAATATTAATATTGGATAATAAACCATGGAGAAATCAATTTAATGACTAATCATGTCAAAATCACTTAACTATGCATTTATAATCAACTCATGCCCTTAAGAAAAGTATAAGTATAGGGAAAGAGATGTATGCCTTAATTGCCAAGAAATTCAAAGAAAACCACACCCTTAGGACCCTAAATTATCACCTCCTTGAACCTTAGTCTTTACTTGAATAGGGGAATTTGAGAGATGATGTTTAAGAGTAATGAGAGTGACCTTCATATATTGAAAATTGATAGAAATAGGTCCTTATGGTGATTAAAAGTCATTTATAGGTGAAAGGACCCCTTTACCCCTCATCCCTCATCCCACTTTAAAAAGAACAAGATAGCCCAAAATTACTATAGGTCAGTGGCACGGACCTCATCACGAAGCCTATCCTCCGTGCTGTAGACCCTATTATGGGACCTAGCCTCCGTGGCACAGAAGCTGTCGCAGATACTAGCCTTTGTGACACAGGGCTATCGCAGAGGTTTACTATCTATGTGACCCAAAACTACCCTATACCCCATCCAAAAATTCCAAAACTCTTCCATGTTACATTTTTAGCATCCCCGAATATAATTTGAGTCAAAAATTGATATTTCAAGAACTGGAAAGTCAAAATTAAATGCTCATGATTTTAAGGGCGTTGCATTATCCCTCTTAGGATTATTCATCCTTGAATGATGAGCTAGGACATGTTTACACGAGAATGATAAAAACACTGTAGAATCTAAATATAAACCTGAATGACAACAAAGAAACACGAAATTCATACCTCAAGCTTCTTCATCCATATATGGAATACAAATGGATACTTAGCCTTCATATCGTCTTCCATATCCCAAGTGGAATCTTCCACTTTATTGTTTCTCCAAAGGACCTTTACTAATGATACATCTTTAGTCCACAATCTATGAACTTTTCTATCTAGATCTATACCGGAACCTATTCATAAAATAGGGAATTTAAGACACCAACATTCTAAATAGGCACCACCATGGAAGGATCACCCACACATTTCCTCAATTTGGACACATAAAACATGGAGTGAATAGAATCCAAGCTCCTTAGCAATTGTAATTCATAAGCAACACTTCCCACTCTTTTCAAAATCAAATATGGACCAATGTAATGGGGATTTATCTTCTTCTTCTTTCCAAAATACATCACTCCCTTATGGGAGACACCTTCAAGAACACCTAATCACCTATGTTAAACTCCAACTCTCTTTGCCTCATTTGCGCATAGGACTTTTGGTAACTTTGGGAAGTCTTAAGCCTATCCCAAATCACCTTCACCTTCTTCATAGCTTGATGGACTAAATCAGGACCGAATAACCTTGCCTTACCAACTTTGAACCACCCAATAGGAGATCTACACCTCCTCCCATATAATGCCTTAAATGAGGCCATATCAATGCTAGAGTGATAACTATTGTTATATGCAAACTCTACAAGAGGTAAAGTGGTCATCTTAACTACTACCAAAGTCAATTACTCAAGCCTAAAGCATATCTTCTAAGGTTTGAATGGTCCTTTTGGCTTGTCCATTCATCTGTGGGTGGAAAATGGTACTAACGGTCACCTTAGTCTACAAATCTCACTGAAATGACCACCAAAAATGAGATGAGAACTGGGTACGACAATCCAAAATAATGGAAATAGGACTACATTAAAACTTTACGACCTCCTGAATATACAACCTTGCATAATCCTCAGTAGAGTAATTAGTCCTCACTGGTAAGAAGTGAGCAGACTTAATCATCGACGATGACTCAAATAGAAAAAAATTGGTTCTGAGACCGCGGAAAATTGACAACAAAATCTATATTTATCACTTCCCATTTCCTTACAGGAAACTCAATTTTCTTGAGACAACCTACCAGGACTCAAGTATTCCACTTTCACTTGTTGACACACCATTCACTTAGACACAAAACTGTCCACATCTATCTTAATATTATATCACTAATAGATCTCCTTAAGGTCATGATACATCTTTATCAAACCAGGATGAATCGAATAACATGACTCATGAGCTTCAGCCAAAATCCTACCTCGCAACCCATCCATATTGGGAACACACAACCTCCCTTGGTACCTCGAATTACCATCACCACCAATCTTGAAAGTCATCACATTTTTCCTACCGATATCATCCTTGATTTGCATCAAGATAGGATTCAACACCTTTTTTTCCTTCAACTCAACACCAAGAGATAACTTCGCCACCTTTTGCACAAACACACCACCATCCTCAAAATCTAAGAGACGAACTCCAAGATTAGCCAAACAGTGAATATCCTTCACCAAATCCTGCTTCTCGTCTTCAACATGAGACAATCTCCCTATAGATAACATACTAATAGTATCAGCAACCACGTTAGCTTTACCTAGGTGGTAGTGGAGACTCATGTCGTAATCCTTAAACAACTCAAGTCATTTCTTTTTCCTGAGATTCAACTCTTTCTAGGTAAATACATTTTGTAGGATCTTATGATCTGAAAAGATGTCAGCATGAACCCCATATAGATAATGTTGCAAAATCTTTAATGCAAATACCACAACCAACAATTCTAAATCATGAGTCAGATAATCCTTCTCATAAACTTTCAACTGCCTAAGAGCATACACCACTACTTTGCCATGCTACATCAAAACACAACCAAGTCCCATATGGAATGCATCACAATAAACCAAGAAACCATTACTACCCTAGGGCAGGGCCAAAATTAGATAAAAAGTCAATTTATCTTTCAACTTCTCAAAACTCCCTTCACAAGCATCGGACCAGAGAATTTTACCTTCTTCTGAGTTAACCTAATCAAAGGTGTAACAATAGATGAAAAGCTCTCTATAAACCTCTTATAATAACCTGCTAAGCCCAAGAAGCTTTGAATATTTATTATAGTCGTGGGTCGAGGTCACCACAACCTTTTGTGAATCCACTATGATCCCTTTTCTAAAAACAACATGACCCAAAAAAAGTAAAACCATTCAACTAAAATTCACACTTAGAAAACTTAACATACAATTACTAAACTTTCAGGGTCTGTAACATAACATGGAGGTGATTGGCATGTTCTACCTTGCTTTTTGAATATACCAGATATCATCTATAAATATAATCATAAAAAAAATCCAAAAATTAATAAAATACCTATTTCATGAGATCCATATATATCATTGGGGCATTGGTTAACCCAAAAGACATGACCAAGAACTCAAAATGTCCATACCAAGTATGAAAGGCTATCTTAGGGATATCCTCCTCCCTAATCTTTAACTGATGATAGCCCAAATAAAGGTAAATCTTGGTGAAATACTTAACATCCTGAAGTTGGTCAAACAGATCAGCAATCCTAGAAAGAGGGTACTTATTATTCACAGTTACCTTGTTTAACTGACGATAATCAATACACATCCAAAGAGAACCACCTTCTTATGCACGAAAAGGATAGGAGAACCTATAGAGACATACTAGGGCAGATAAAACACTTGTCAAGAAAATCCTTCAACTGCTCTTTATGCTTCTTCAACTCAGCCGAAGCCATTCTATAAAGAGGGATAGATATATGATGAATGTATGGAAGAAGATTAATCCCAAAATCAATTTCCTATTGAGAGGAACAACAGAAAGGTATCAAGGAAAATCTTAGAAAATTCACTAACCATGGGTAAGATTGTAAAGAAGGACACTCCGAGTTAAAAATTTTAACCCAAACCAAATGATATATAGACACCTCTTAGAAATCAATTTTTGGGCTCTAAGATAAGATATGAAACTTTCTTTAGGCACTACAGAACTCCCTTCCCGCTTAATAACTAACTCATTAAGGAATTCAAAGATGACCTTACGGGTTCGATTATCTAAAAAAGCATAGCACGAGTACAACTATTCTATCCCCAAGATAACATCAAAATCTAGCATGTCTAATTTAAACAGATCCATCAAGGTTTCTCTATCACCAATAGATACCACACAACCCCTATAGACCCTTATTGCAACCACCGAGTTACCCACTAGGGTAGAAATAGAAAAGAGGTTTGAAATGTACTTGGGATTAAAACCAAAATACACAACCACAAATGGGGTCACATAAAAAGGAGTAGACCTTGAGTTAAGTAAATAGTACACATCACGAGAGAAGAGTTTTACTAAACCAGTGATGACATTAGGGGATGCCTCAGACTCCTGACGGGTAGTAAGAGCATAGAGTCGATTTTGACTAGTGGTGAAGCCAGAAGTGGCACCATTTGGTGCTGGAGCTGATGAAGTAGAAATAGGAATATTATTGGACCAAAGTTAACCTTTGAAGTACAATCCCACTGCAGATGGCCAAGCCATATGAGCGAGGGGTCTAACCTATACCCACCAGGGAAAACTTTTATAGTTTAAGTTAGGGGTATTTTGGACATTTTTCCTCTTAATTTCTTTTGGCCCCATGACTTAAAACACTCTTGGGACTTTATTAACCTACTATTCTCAAACCAAACACTCTAAAAAAACTCTTAAATCTCTCTTAAGCTCTTGGTTTAAAAAGAGGCTAGGGTTTCTTCAAGGTAGTAAAGTAAGGCTCTCAAGGGTGGTCTCTCTCCTTCTTTTTTGGTATCTACAAAATATTACTCCTCCCTAATTTTTAGTTCAACTAAAATTATGTTTTAATAGATTATTTGTATGGTGTTATTGTGATATTATTTGGGTTTTGAAATATATATTAGGGGTTTTGGTTGTTCTTTGTTGGATAATATTTTACCCTATTTTTTCTTATGGTTTTCATGTTATAGTGGTGATTTGAACATGTGGTTGCATGGGAATGGTCAATTGATACTTGGTTTTGGCTTTGGAAACTATATGCCCTCAATATGTTTGTTAAAATGCCTATGAGAATGGTTTTGTCACATATTTTAACTTTTATTAAAAAACTTGCATTGCATAATATGGTAAGGGAATCCTAAATGGTTTGATTGAATTAAATTATTTGGAAAGGACTTGGTGTCCATGGTTTTGATTAATTGGAAATATTATAGGATATATGGGAATCCTCTAAGGCTTAGCTAATGACATTGCTTGCCAGCTATAGTTGGTATGATGATACCACTTCATAATGACTTAGCAATAAACTATGGAATTGGTGGTTTAGCTATGTGCTAAAGGTTTTAATTGGGTAATAATGGCGGGTTGTGATAACTAATTATGAAGGTGTGAGTCTAATATACAGACACTAGAAACTCATATTTGCCGACATGAAGGTTGGTCGTAGTGACCATTTACTTGTGCGGTACATGGAAATCTCTTAATTTTATAATTATCTATGTATCATGGAGAGCGAAGGGTACATGAGAATTCTCGGATCCTCTGATATCTTTGGTTTATGCGGCTATATATATCGGGGCCTATTTAGGGGGTAACACTGGACCAATATGGCCTATAGGTTGTTTTAGGATGGCCAAGATACATAGCCCAGGTTAAAGATTTAAATGCATGCTAAACATAGTTGCCTATCCTGATATAATATATATGTATGAATGTTTATTTGGATATTTACTTTGATTTTGAATAATGGCATTACCTTATCTTTATTCCTGAGTACATGTTAGCATTCACCCACTAACCCATCTTTTGGTGTTGTATCCCCATGTGATGCAGGAACCGGCCATACTACTTCTCCTGCTCAGTGATCTAAATTCGAGAACAACTATGTGCTAGACTAAAGTGGTGAGCTTCTATACATTGGAAGACCCCATTTCATATTATGGAATTTTTTCATACTTTTGGTTATGTCTTAGACTTTGGTTTTTGGATATGCTTAGGGACATGTACCAACCAGATGTTCTTTGTTTACAATTAGAGAATTTGCGAAACTACTATGGGCATGGGCGGTGTCGGTATTGGTGTTAGCCTTGGAATTGGTATTGGTAATGGGCTGACACTGGTTGGATAGGTTAATAGACTTTAATTTCTATATTTGATTTATTAATGTTCTATCCTATTATATGTTCAAAATTCATCCGACATAGGGAGTAGGGCAATTATGGTTGGGTATTAGGGGTGGTCTCCAATCCTTATTGGGCATGAGGCACCCAATACGACTAGGCCCTAGTTCAGGTCGTGTCAATTCCTCACCCTTCATGGGACCTCATGAGGAATTTATATTTGGATTCTATTTGTGGGCCTCGTAGGCCCATTCTTGGCCTAAATTTTCACCTGACCAATAGTATAGCAATATGAGTCTCCTTTTACTCAAAATGTCATGTAGATTACTATTTTTGTAGCATGGTGGTATTTTAGGATTGTCGAGTAAAATGGATGATTGGTGGGCAATTTAAGGAATTATAATTTAGCATCGAGGTAGGCTTCTATCTACACTTCTTTATGAGATAGTGTAATATATATGTTCCTTGTTGGATTAGAATATTAGGATATGATATTTGGTAAAACACCGTGACTTAGCCTAAATTAAGAGTTCGAGGACTAGAAGGGTGAATCGACCTTTAAGGTGAAATTCCTATATTGCTTCTAGAATCCTATTACCCTAGGTTGCTAGCATGTTAAATATAGTTGAGGCTAATAACCCTTTAGGATAAGGTTTACTATTTGACTCGATAGATTATGATGCTTTTTTAGATTATGATATTTGTTGGATTTTAGGTGAGATTTTTATCCTCTTAAAGGATGTGGATTAGCTTATTGATGTTTATACACTGGTAGTTGTATTGTTGGGATAGTGGTGATGGCATTGCATAGGTTCGGTACTTTCATGCTTACTTAATGGTATGATTCCAACTAAAATATGATTTTACTATTTTTTTCCTAAAAAATGAATTTATTTCCACTTTTCACTTTAAAATGGATCTTTCCATAATTTGAGTTGTACCATCTTAATGAAAGATTTAGGATCTTTTGAGACTAAAAATAATGTTTTAGAGATTTGCTCGAGATAGACTCTAGTCCACGATTTTGCTACTATTGTTTACGTTGATCGAGAGAGCTTCTGACCCCTTTCTACACTTTTATGATGATTTAGTCTAGGAGTTTACCCTAGGTTACGACCATGCCAATATATATGGGTACTCTCGAACACCCTAGAGGCCCCTTTATTTGTGAGCTATCATACCAAAAAAGAGAGGGCATCTTAGGTCCTGCCTTTATAATCCATCAATCTACAAGAGGTGTATACACTTGGTTACATTATGGTACTTGGATATTTTATGGTATTATGGATTATACTTTGTATTCATCCTTACATGCATATTGCGTATCACTAGTATTCCCTATATGTATCTGCCTTATTTAGGTTTCATAGGTATAGGTGATGAGTATTACTTGTTGTGTATTATATGCTAATTGGACCTTTCAAGTTGTGGAGTTGATTTAGGCATTTAGTTTTTGGACTAGCCAATTGTTGTATTTGTTATTATTATTATGGTTAGTTCATGATAGGTTGATTATTGGATTGGTACTGAGATTTGCGGTTTGATTCTATTCCATTCTCTTATGGTTATCTTACTATGAATAATTATCTCATGTTTAGATGTATGAATTAGGGATCTTGATTATGTTATCACTAGTTCCTACTATGATTAGGAGGCCTTAAGATTCTAGCATGACTATGTAGGTGGTACCTTTGGGTTATCTTTGTTTATGAATTTATCTCTCTCTCTCTCTCTCTATATATATATATATATATATATATAGTTATGGTATTATCATATATCCCTCTATTACTTTATTTATTTAGGTTATATATCTATTTTTTGGCCTTGTATACTACTTTATATCCTTCTTTTGCTCTTTATTTGTATATTGGCCAGGGATATATAGTATAGTTCTTAGATCCCTTAGTATGGCTAGAATAGGATAGTTTATCCTTATCGCCTCTTTATTTTTATTATGTTAGTTTCCTGGATATTTGGATGTAATTTACATTCCTGCTTGCATGTTATTTATATTTGCATTAGCTTTAGAGCTCACTCGATTATTGCCTACAGAGTATCACGTGTTTGGTACTCATACTACACATTTGTAGCCTGCAAATTATAGTATGGGTTATCGCTATTGTGATATGTGTCATTTAGAGTAGCTATAGTTAAGAGACTTAGGGTGAGCTCCTAGCATTCATAGTCTTGCTATTCTCACTCTTATGTATTGGACTAATCTCTATGATATATTTAGAGAAGGGTTGTACCTGTATATTCATTTAGCACTTTATTTTGTAGTCTTATTATTACATTAGAAGATCGTGTACTGACTCCATAAGGTTTTGGCGTCTTTTATTAGTCTTTTATTACATTTATTCCGCATTCTTCCTTTATTTCTCTTGTTAGTTCGCTACTAGTAGTTCTGGACTACTGGTTGGCTTACCTACTGGTGCGTTATAGTAGGTGCCATCATGAATTGAGAAATCAGGTCATGGTATTTTTCCTTCATTTTTGGAGCTTGAAGTGTGGGAATTGTGGGGAATCATCCATTGAAGCTAAGGTAAGCTAATTCAACACTCCTTGGTCATTTTCCATTATTTTTCCCCTCAAATTCCATTCTTTTTCAATATAAATTCCTAGATTTTAGGTCTTAAATTCATATATTTTAGGGGCTAATTTGGGCCCTTATTTGTGCTCCGTTTGTGCTCAACTTTTGAGCACACATTTCTTGTCCTTGGAGGGACCTCATAGTGAATTTAATTTTAAGATTTCGTTAGCGGGCCCATTTCTTATTCGATTTTTGTTCTGGAGTTTTAATGCATTATGGGTCTTATTATACTCATATTGATGTGTAGATCATTATTTTGATAGTGTGGTAACATTTGAGGTTTGTGGGACAAAGACGTGCGATTCATGGACAATTCAAGATTGTGGTTTTTCATAGAGATAGGCTTTACTCTACTTTTTTCTATGAGATTGTGTATAATATTGATTAAATGCTAAGTAAGGATGATAGGATATGTTTATTACTTATATAGCATGACATAACCTACTTAGGGAATTTAGGGATAAAAATGTGACCCAAACATTAGCATAGGATACTTGTTGTGGCCTTAGAAACCTATTATCTTTGATTATAGACTTGTTTAGCCATAGGTTGACATTACGGATCCTTTAATGTAAGACTTACCATTTGACTTACTGAATTGGAAGTTATTCCTTTTATTAGATCCTTATAGTGATTGTATTCCCTTTATTACTATAGTTTCCCGAATTATAAGGCTTTATTATGTTAAGTATATATATTTTTAGGCCCCAGGTCGTGGTTGCATTACTATTTGTACTCCAGGTAAATATTATATCCTTTTAAAGGACATGATTCTTGTTTATAGATGTTTAGGCATTTATGGTTGCATTGAATGGATAAATATTATATCCTTTTAAAGGACATGATTCTTGTTTATAGATGTTTAGGCATTTATGGTTGCATTGAATGGATATTGGTGATGACATGCATACTTTTAGGCGCATTCATGTTCACTTAGTGGTACGATTCCAACTAAATCCCTGATTTTACTACTATTTTCTAAAAGGTATTTATTCCTACTTTTTACTTTAAAATAGATTTCTTCTATAACGAAAACATACCACTTATTTAATGAATTGTGAGCTCTTAGAATTAAATGTTCTATTTTGGAAATCATATCGAGATTTATTTTAGTGCACATTTAATCCACTCTTTTACCACTACTACTTACTTCATCGAGAGAGATTTTGACCCTTTCTATACTATTATGTAGATTTAGTCCCGACATTGCTCTCAATTAATAAATTCACAAATTTATGCTATCTTAGTCATGGTTTTAGTCTGTGCACATATTATACTTACACACACATGCACACACATATACATACACAAAAGTATATATATATATATATATATATATATTCGGTGCTAAATGGAGTAAATTAATTATGATGGTTATTGAAAGTCTTGGTTTGGGACCAGGTAGTGTATACGGATATTTTGAGTTCCTTAAGGTCCCCTTTATTCGTGATCCATAGTGCTAGAGAAGAATGATCGTCATAGGTCCTACCTTTGCAAGCTACTGAGTTAGAGGAGGTGTATACCCTTGACGCATTAGCACTCCGGTCGGATATGAGTTACTATTGGTTTATGGGTATTCATTTATTTATATGCATTGTCTATCACCAGTATGATTGTTTGGCCCTTATAATTATCACCCTTATGAGAGGTTGTGTAGGTATAAGGTATTATTGTTGTTACTGAGTGTTTTCTTAAACCTTTTGGGCTTATGGGAGCTCAATTAGGTTATTATTTATTCGGACTAGTTGATTATTTTATTGTTGGCTATTTTGGTTAGTCATGGCAGGATTATTATTGACTAGTTTATGAGGTTGTCAGTACATTCTTTATTCCTTTCCTTTCTTATAGAAAGATATGTTATTGTTAGATTATCTCATATTTAGTCATCCTTTGGTTAGACATCTTAATTAAGCTAGTATTAGCTTTCCTTCTTAGTTATGAACCTCGAGAGGTTAGATTGATTCCCTCAGGTTATTATCTATTAGCTTAATCCTATATAGGGGAGTGTGTGTGTATATATATATTGTATATGTATTCCTTGGCCTCATATTACTACTATATATCCTTCCTTTAATCTTGATTTATATATTGGCTAATGATATACAATATTGTACTTTAGTTCCTAAATAATGTTAGAATAGGATAGTTTACCCTTATTGCTCCATTATTATGATAATGTTTAGTTTCCTAGATAGATGTACATAGTTTATATTCTTTCTTTATATGTTATTTATGCTTATATTATTTTTAAAGCTTAGTCGGTCGATGCCACTGAGTACCACGTATTTGGTACTTAAACTACACTTATCTAGTCTGTTGATCATAGTATGAGTTCTCACCATTGACGTATACATAAGACGAAGCGGCTATGGATCAGAGATTTGGGGTGATCTCCTGGAATTTGGAGTATTTCTACTCTCCTTTGTATTGATTACATTGATTTTTATTTAGAATTCAGAGACATCATCATACATGTATTTATTTTGTATTTCACTTTGTATTCTAATTGTATTAGAAGCTCTTGTACTAACTTCACTTGGTCTAAGGTTTGTAATCTATATTCGTCCCTTTTATTTAAATTATTTACTGTTGTTTCTTTCATTTCTCTTAATAGTTCATTGCTAATTACTTTGAATTATGGGTTGACTTACCTACAGGTGGGTTTTAGTAGGTGTGATCATGACTTAAGAAATTAGTTTGTTACAACATAAACAATAGAAGTATAAAAATTGATCCTGAAGTTTGATCAAGTATTTTAAAGTTAGCTACTGGTCAGTATCATTAATCGGTGTAACATCATGCCCATGATTGAGGAAGATCCAAACTTGCCCATTTTTGTTATGAAATGATAACTTCATCTTCAACCTATTTTTGTACCCGTTGATAATTCTAGAATGCTAAAAAGGCTCAAGTAAAGCCATAAATGCAAACTTGTAAAAGTTGTATAGGATTTGTAATCTTTGGAATGCTTTTTTGACTTTGTTGTCCTTATATCCCAAATAAATGCTTTCATCATCGATTAACTTTGTTGGACCCACATTCCTCTTTCATTTTACATTGAAAGGTTGAGAGGCTTCTCTATTTCATTGTTTTTTCACTTTTCTAGTTGATTTAAGAACCTTGACTATTCTGGGGGAAATATTTGCATATCTTTATATTTGGTCTTCATTCTCATCATCTACCTTCACTTATTTTGTGTCTTAGGCCCTTATATGTATCCACCTTATGAGTAATAATATCTTGTAAATCTTTATAAGGAGATTTAATAGAACTAAAAACAACTAGTGACTCATCTATTTGAATCACTATCGGGTCTTTTACAACAGCCAAAGTATTTTGTGAAGGATTCTTTAACTAATTTTCTTCTTCTCCATTCTCTTTTGCGGACTTTTCAGTTCTTTGCTTACTTATTTTGTTATGTATTACAAGTACTTTTGTATTGCATTAACACTCCCTCATCTATTGAATTGGTCGTTGCCATGGAGCCATATACTGTTGATCTAGTACTCCTCACACTACTTGTAAGATCTTGAGTTTTCTCCTTTTTGAATAATTGTGTTATCCACTCTTTAATTGAAATATTTTGTGTTCCTAAACTTACTTTTATGTCTGCTTCTTTTCTATTTTGTTGCTTGTCTACGTGGTTGAGGCCTTTTGTTGAACTTGTGTGACTACTGATTATGCCTGTTGATAGTATTATTGCTGCATTTTATCATTGGGACCTGTGATGGTGTTGTTGCTAGATTTTCTATTACTCGGGCCTGTAAGTCCTTATCTTGGCTTGGTTTTGTATGACTGTTGCTTATGTATGAACAACAACAACAAACCCAGTGTATTCCCACTTAGTGGGGTCTGGGGGGGGTAAGATGTACGCAGTCCATACCTCTACCTCTGATGAAGTAGAAAGGCTGTTTCCGAAAGACCCCCGGCTCAAGACACAGGATATCACACAAACACATAGTAAAGCACAGAAGCAGATGACATAACATAAATACGGCACCCATAAGAAATATAAAACAGCGGAAAGCAGAGGAAAGCACACAGTTTCGTAATAAGCATGGGACACTGAATACGGAATCATAACGGGAATAAAAATAAAAAAAAACCCCACCGAGTAATTCCCTACACTAGCGACCCAATCTGGCCCTACTCTTCTGCCGTAATTCGCGTCTTCCAGACCTTCCTATCTAGGGTCATGTCCTCGGTAAGCTGTAACTGTTCCATGTCCCGCCTAATCACCTCACCCCAGTACTTCTTCGGCCTACCCCTACCCCGCCTAAAACCATCCAACGCTAGCCTCTCACACCTACGGACCGGGGCATCCATGCCCCTCCTCTTCACGTGTCCGAACCATCTCAATCGTGCTTCCCGCATCTTACACTCCACTGAAGTCACACCAACCTTCTCCCGGATAGTCTCATTCCGAACTCTATCCCCTCGAGTCAGTCCACTCATCCAACGCAACATCCGCATTTCTGCCACCTTCATTTTTTGGATGTGTGAGTTCTTAACTGGCCAACACTCCGCTCCATACAGCAAGGCCGGACGGACTACCACCCTATAGAATTTGCCTTTAAGCTTGGGCGGCACCTTCTTATCACACAGCCCCCCCGACGCGAGTTTCCACTTCATCCATCCCGCCCCAATACGGTGCGAGACATCCTCGTCAATCTCACCATTACTCTGGATCACGGACCCGAGATACTTGAACTTATCCCTCTTACATACCTCCTGTGCTTCCAGCTTCACTACTACCTCGTTCTCCCGCCTCACGTCCTTAAACTTACATTCCACATACTCTGTCTTGCTTCTGCTCACCCTGAACCCTTTCGACTCAAGAGTTTGCCTCCACATCTCTAATTTGTCATTTACACCCCCTCGAGTCTCATCTATTAGAACTACATCGTCTGCAAAGAGCATACACCACGGCACCTCCTCTTGAATACGCCGCGTCAACACATCCATTACTAACGCAAACAAAAAGGGACTAAGAGTAGATCCCTGATGCAATCCTGTCCGGACAGTGAAATGCTCTGAGTCTCCTCCCGCCGTCCTCACTTGGGTTTTCGCTCCCTCATACATATCCTTAATTACTCTGATATATGCCTGCGGTACTCCCCTCACCTCCAAGCATCTCCAAAGCACCTCCCTGGGGACTTTGTCGTAAGCCTTTTCCAGATCGATAAACACCATGTGCAGATCCTTCTTCCTTTCCCTATACTGCTCCACCAACCTCCGTACCAGGTGGATTGCCTCCGTCGTCGAGCGGCCGGGCATAAATCCGAACTGGTTTTCCGAGATAGACACTATCCGCCTTAGCCTCACCTCGACCACTCTCTCCCAGATCTTCATAGAGTGACTCAATAACTTAATCCCCCTATAGTTATTACAACTCTGAATGTCCCCCTTATTCTTATAGAGAGGGATCATGGTACTCCACCTCCACGCCTCGGGCATCTTTGCCGTCCTGAAAATTTCATTAAACAATCCAGTCAACCACCTTACACCAGCCTCTCCAACGAACTTCCAAAACTCCACCGGTATCTCATCCGGCCCCGTCGCCCTACCCCTGCTCATCCTGCTTATGTATGAAGAATTTGTTTATTTCTACTGGTGGATTGGTCCTTATTCCCTACTGCTCTTATGTTAGTTTCATGCTACTCCACATTATCTTCCCTCTCATCTTGTAAACGTCAAAAGCATTAGTCACTGATATGTTTTTTGTTGGTATGATCATTTTCTACATCTAAGGAACTCAAGAAAGTATCTGTGCCCTTCTCAATTTTGAATGTTCCTTGTGTGGGATTCCATTTAAAAAGAACAAGTTTGCCATTTATATATCTTCTCCAGACATGGGTATCATCTTTGCCTTGTACTGTATCTTCAACTTTTTCTCCATGTACTTGTCTTTTGAGCTTTGGATGCAAGCTGCTACATTCCCTCCCCTCATAACCTTGTAGCTTTTATGTATGACAGTAATTAGGAAGCATGTTGTATTCAATTTCGATCTTTGAAATCTAATAGTATTTGACTTGTTTTTCACTACCTCAAGCTCCAATAACTCTGGTAGTTTCACAGACAAATCCACTTGTACCTTTACCTTCCCATAACTAGGGCGAGTTTTGTTGATAGTTTCCATATCAAGATAGATAGGTTTACCAACAATAATTGATAGGGAAAAAATAGTTCCTTCATAAAGAATATAGGCAGTAGGTCTGGGAATAAAATCCAAGCCGTTTCTTAGGTAGTTTCATTATTTTGCTTGAAGTTGGCATCATAAATGAGTGGTTTCATTGATAAGCCGCACCTCTCTCCCATTTATGTAGTTGATGTTTTTAGACATCATATTTACAAAATCCTCCATTAGATTGAACCTCATTCATATGTGCCAATTTCTAGGAAGACCAATCTTGCAATCGCCATAAATTTTACATTGCTTGGTATTTTCACTCTAAGTACTCCAACTCTGGCCATCTCTAGGAAAATTTTCCAATAACAAATTCTAATTCTTCCAAGACATTCATTCTGCTAACCTTCTCCAACGTTATATGGATTGCCTCACCTATTGGTTTTTTATTATGTTTTTGCATCACACTAGGCTTCATTAGAAAAACATATTTCACTTTGTTGTTTCTTTTTCCATTTGTAGTATTATTTTCCACATTTGCTTCTACATTTTCATTAGACAAAACAATAGGCTCGAAATGCAAACTAGGTTTTTTGGTGGATTTGGGATGATATATGTAATACCCAAAAAAATCCAAACCAATATTAGAGCTATGTACCAAGCTCATGCATAGTACATAATGGTTATTTTATAGTTTTATAAGTAGGTTAGATGTATATTAAGGCTTCAAATAACTCCCAGCTATCAGACGAATCAAAATATTCCTTACTGATTGAATTCTTGAAAAGGATATTGGTATAGTCAAATTCAAACGAGCCTATCTCTCTTTATACTTGAAATTTTTTATATCATGACCTATCAACAGATAGATAATTGAATTAGCTTTCCAATGATACCAATTTTGCCTAAATCCGATATCAGAGCAAAGAGTTATTCCTATTTTACTCCAGCGTGTCAGGCCAGAAATAGTGTGACGACATTCCTGGTAGTTTACCATAATTGTGACGCCCTACCACGAAGGTCGTCATCCTTAGGTAGAAACTAGCTCCTAAGTGACGACATTCATGGTAGCTTACTACATTTATGATGCCCTACTACGAAGGTCGTCATCCTTAGGCAGAAACCAGCTCCTAAGTGACGACATTTGTGGTAGCTTACCACATTTGTGACGCCCTATCACGAAGGTCGTCAGCGTTAGGCAGAATCCAGCTCCTGTGTGACGACATTCGCGGTAGCTTACCATATTTGTGATGCCGTAACATGAAGGTCGTTAGCCTTAGGCAGAAATCAGCTCCTAAGTGACAACATTCGTGGTAGCTTACCACATTTGTGATGCCCTACCACGAAGGTCGTCAGACTTAGGAAGAAACCATCAATTCTAGCTTCTGTGTGACGACATTTTTGACGGCTTACCATATTTTTGATGCCTTGTCACAGATGTCATCAGCTATTATTTTTAGCAACTGGGAATTTATTTTATAAGGGTATTTTGGTCTTTTCCCTTCACTTCCCACGACTTATAACCCTCAAGGAACGTATTATCTTCCATTCTCTTTAGTTAAAATATCTCAAAAATCTCTCTCATACACTTTCAACCATAAGATTAGGGTTTTCTTTCAAGATCATCTCCTCAGGAACAAGAACATTCTTTCCCAAAGGGGTTAAACCGTAGTCAAGAAAAATCAAGGGCAAGCCTAAGGATTTCTTCAGGAACCTTCAAAAACATTAGATCTCTTTCAAGATCAAGCTTTAAGGTATGCGTAGTGTTCATCTATGGATTCAATTCGTTCATAGAGTTCAAGAATCATGCTTTTAAATGTTATTTTGTAAACTTTTGTGGTGATATAAGCATGTACACGTTGATGATTGTTGTTCAAGTTTCAAGATGATATCTAAGGATGTTTTTCATGGAATACATGTGGTTGTTGGTTGAAAATCATGAACTTTGGGTGGGTTGAACTAATGCAAGTATGAAATCCATCTATGCCTTAAAGAATGCATGTAAGGTATTTGATAAAATACCTAGGATGTTAGGATTTCATATTTACATGATTTCATGATATCTAAATGACAAGTCTATGTTAGCGATATACTTTAATATGAATACCCATGCTATTTATGTATTCTTATGGTGATGGCATAAAGTATGTATGATGATGGAAATATGAATTTTGTGTGCGAATCATATCCATGCTTTCCCTACCATGTTTAAGGTGTTGATTAAATACATGAAGTATACTTTCCCCTACTTATGGTATAGTGAATTGTGGACTCCAATCTTGTGATCAAGTCATGTCATGTGTATTAGTTTTCTTCTATCGAGTCCTGGGGGTATTCGTACCCGAAAAACATAGTTGTGTGCCTATAGCCATGTCATGTTGTCACCATAGTCTCAGTCAATCTATAATCTATAGAACTCAGTTAGTCATGTGATTCAAGAAACCTCAGAAATCTCATGATCCCAGTTAACTCTCAGATAATAGTACTACTCCGTCAGTTAATGGAAGTTAGTTAATCTGTCCATGTACAGTCAGTTGAATCATGTTTATTCTCTTCAGATGGGAGTAGGAGTTAGCACCGAGTGAATCCAAGGATGGGAACTCACCTGTATATGAGGGTGTGATTCTTAGCAGTCATTTTTGCATTCCAGAACTATGTAGCCAACATAGGTTGAGACATTGCAGCCTGTTATATGAGGGTAGATGAGGTGGCTTAACCTGTTATACGAGGGTTCCTACCATTCTCACTAGATTTACCTGTTATATGAGGGTTGCTCATATGTTATCCTTACTAGTAGCGCGGTATTGACACCCTTCCAGTCAGGGCAGAAATTGGACCCCATATTAGCCATAATGGCATATATAGGGTATGTCGGTTAAACAACTACCTTCCACAGTTTCAGTATCAGTCTCAGTAAAAGAAATTAGATAGTTCATTAGATATCAGTATACCAGGACTGTTAGATACAGTTAAATTCAGTTATAGCACGAAACTCAGAGAGTTTAACCAGATTCAGGGTTGTCAGATACAGTCATCCATGTTATCAGAACTAGGGTTCTATCCATGTATTAGCATACAAATTTAGCCATCACGTACTCACGATCTTAGTTACTATGTATGTATGTTTGTACTCTTACATTCATATCAATCAGTTAGTAGTATTATTCATGCATGTAAACCTTTTGCATTAACCTACCTTACTCATATACTCAGTACTCCAGTTGTACTGACGTATTTGTGTTATGGTGCTTTCTTTTCATGTAACACTATAGGTTCAGAGACACGAGTCCCAGACCTGTAGTAGCTGTCGCATTCAGCATACAGAGTTGCAGTGAGTCCTCTTCATTCGAGGATGACATTATTTGATTTATTCATTTATTTCTTCAGTTCAGTTTTATGAATTTAGTTGGAGACATGTTCCTTCAACTCCTTATTTCAGATAGTACTTAGAAGCTTTTGGATTTACGCTCAAATTTAGCTTTCAGATCCAGTTTTTAGTTGTTTTGGGTATTTTTCGTCCATATGGATGTTATATTATTTTAGTTGAACCTTATGGCCTATTGTGTATATTTTCTGCATTATTATGTCATGAATTGCAGTATACAGGTACAGATATAAGTCATGGGTTAGCTTGTGATCCCTCGAGGTCATAAGCACCGTGTAGCGTTCTGGTTCAGAAAATTAGGGCGTTACAATATAATTTATGAAAGGCTAGGGGTGCTATGAGAGACATAGTCTGGTTAGTCCCATTAGACTACCTAGTGGTTGATATATCTATGACACCACCCATCAACGGTGGTAGAGAGTTAATTGGTTTGTAGGCTAGATGTCATTGCAATAAGTGCTAAACCTTATAACTATGAATTTTTTATCACCTTTTCTCTAATCCTAAAGAATTTATTCATCTGGATGATCAATATAATAACACTCAGTGAAAGTATAGAGTGTCTTGGGATAACCTGCGCAAAATTAGATCAAATCTAGCATAAAAATAAAAGTGAAAGTTAAAAGTCTTCATTGTCTGTATCTATGGAAAAGCAAAATCTAGGAGAACTTCTTAAATTAGTTATGTATATGTAGAAATTATAAAGAGGTTATTTACTATCTAATGTTTGAAAGAGTTCCACTACATCGATGATAAATTGGACGAGCTCCTATAAAGGGGGGAGATTAAATCAAATCTTAGTTCAAAATGCATAACAAAAACAACATGAAACCGACAAGAATTGAAATCTTACCTTTCTTGCTCATTCTAGGAGTGTGTGATTATAAATGATTCATCAATTTGAGAGGTTTGAAGGCCCTTTCAACTATAATTGAGAACATATCTATCGAGATCCTTCTGGTTGGGGCCTTGGTTCAACTCCTTTGTTCATCAATAAAGATGTCTGAAGCTTTGACATATGATTGTGGAGACGAAGAATAAAGCTTTGAGACTCTTCCACTCCTCTCATATATCCTTTATTTTTTGCTTTTGATTTTGACTTCACTTCTCCTTTATTTTTTTTGCCTTTTGTTTTGTTGTCTTTTTATTTTTGATAGGATCACTTTTGGACCATGCCTATATCTAGATCTTTTTATTTATAAAGGAGGTCTATGAGCCTTCCTTTATTTGTTTTTTTTACAAACATGCTTGACATGAAGATATTTGTCCATCCCATGAGAAAACATTATTAAAGAGTAACTAGCCATTACTATTGTTGACTATTGGATATTTTTAAAATCATGTATAATTTGGAAGTTTGTAATTATAAAATTTCTTTATAAAATAACATGGAGATATACGATTTATCAATGCAACTCCTTAAGACATTTCAGTATCTTGTTTATAAATTATAGTTTGCTCATTTGGTAAAATTAAATAATAACTAAGAAATTTAAATAGTTATCACAACTTGTGAAGTTTTCATGTTATAAATATATATATATATATATATATATATATATATATATAGAGAGAGAGAGAGAGAGAGAATCCATTAACAATACCTTAGAGTTGGTATCAATTTTCATTTACACACATCAAGTAGGCCTTATTCAATTTAAACACACATAGTAGGGTTTCGTTGTGTTAATTTGACACTTTTTTGACAATCAACAAGACAAATAACGAGAGTGTACTAAACATACTGGTGATATTACAATTAACTTATTAAATGATTTACATAACATTATATATATATATATATATGTATATATATAT
>NC_061118.1:30090578-30100031 GCF_002878395.1 Capsicum annuum | reverse complement strand
TGGAAATTTTTTGAGCTTTGAGCTCTCTGTCCTATTGATGACATAACTATATGAGTTGTATAGTGTGGCTACAGGTCAGTTGACCCTGGTCATTAGGTTTCCAGTGGTTGGTGGTTGGTTTTTTAGTCTTGGTAATGACTTGGTGGTATGAGTCGTTAGGGGTGGTGACGAGTCATAAGGACAAATCTTAACTAAATTAGAAACTTAGTAGCTTGACTTGGCTCTGAGTACGAGTGGCCCACTAAGAGCCGTGAGGATAGGTTATGAGTAGGATGGTTGAGTTGTATGTTGTCCAGTGTCCAATCCCTTGGGTTCTGTCTTGAAAATGATTAGACCATACGAGCTATATGGTTATATCACGTATGGGATCATGGAGTCGTATGATGGACAGTGTATGGGAGTATAACTCACTGTCTTGGTGATGACTCAAGGGTATGATTTGTATGTTGTGGTCACGAGTCAAGGGGGTTGACTTGTTACAACATGCGACCTTTTTACAGTTTTAAGTTAGGAGCATTCAGGACATTTTCCACTTTAAGTCCCTTTGATACCATGACTTAAAACATTCTTTGGGACTTTGTTAACACATTATTTCCTTTAAAACACTCTCAAACTCTCTGTTCAAGCAAAGGCTAGGGTTTTATTAGGCTAATCAATTAAGGCTTTCAAAGGGTGGTTTCTTTCTGTATTTCTCGGTGTCTACGAAATATTACTCCTCCTTCATTTTTATTTTACTAAAGGCATATGTTTTAATGTATGGTTTTTATGATATTGTTATGGTTTTGAAAAAAAGGCTGGGGGTTATGGTTGTTCATGGATGGATATTGTTTCTAATGGCTTAATTATGATTTTCCTTTTTGGTTTTGAAAATATGGTTGCATGGTTATGGTGGTTGAACTTTATAAAGATAAATTTCTTTAAACTTGTTACTCTTTAAGAGGTTTTAACCCCAAACTTTTTTTGTAAAATTGATTTGTAGTTATGGGAAAGGTGAGAATTTGAATTAGGGATACAATGGAATCCCCTAAATGTTTGATTTGACTATTTCTTGAAACTAATGCATGGAACAAAATGGATAAATAGTTAAGGTTGGTTTTGAAAACCTTGTGGGGAACAAAGGAATCCCCCATGTGATTTTAATAATGGAGTCCACGGGGTACAAAGGAATCCCCTAAGTATTAGCTGGTGACATTGCTTGAAAGTTATAGTCAATATGATGAACCACTTTATAATTCCTTAATAATTGACTCTTGGAATTGGTGGTTTTGTTATGTGATAAAGGTTTTAATAGGGAAATAATGGGTGTTTTATAGCTAGCTGTGAAGGTGTGGATCTGAAGGACAGACACTAAAAACTCATGATTATCGTCATGAGGTTTGGTCTTGATGACCTATGTGCTTGGTTTACACTATTGATATGATTGTAACTTGTTTAACGTGGGGTCGGGCTTCTTTTTTTGTCTATTTTTGGGGGTATATTCTGACCTAGATTGATTTGGTTCTGGTTAGATTCCCTAGTCTTCCTTGATACCCCTGGTTCATGTGGCTAACACATACCCCGGCCCTTTCAGCAAGGAAAGCTGAACCCATATAGCCCGTGGGTGGATTTTTATGACGGTTAAGCTACACACTCCGGGTTAAGGATTTAAATACATGCTAAACCTTATTCCCTATTCTGGCACAATATATATATATATATATATATATATATATATATATATATATGTATACATGAGTGTGCATATGGTTATTCTATTTGGTTTTGAATGATGACATTATTTTACCTTTATCCTTGAGTATACACTAGAATTTACTCTGCTAACTGTCTTCAGATGTTGTATCCCCCATGCAATGTAAGAACCATCCATACTACCATTCCTCCTGTTCAGTGACTTAGATTTGGGGAAAATTTTAAGTCAGATTAAAGTGGTGAGCTTCCATACTCCGAAAGACGCTAATTCATGCTGTGGAATTTGTTTTATTGTTGTTATTTCTTTGGTTTTAGTTTTAGCTATTGTTTGAGATATGTCCTGATCGGATGTTCTTTGATTCTAGTTAGAGGCTATGTCAGATTACTATAGGCATGGGTGGTGTCTGTATTATTTTTAGCATTGGTATTGGTATTGGCATTGGAATTGGTATTGGTTGGATTTTTGGTTGTGGTTGTTTGGTTATGGTTATAGACTTTCTTTATTGTCTTTATATTATTATTATTTTACCTTGTTATATGTTCAATATTCAATCAATATGGAGTGCAGGGTGGTAACTATGAGGTATTTGGGTGGTCTTCAGTTTGGGTTAGACGACATATCCAACCCGACTAGGCCCTAATTTGGGTCGTGTCAGATTGGTATCAGAGCCCTAGGTTCATGGTCAATTACGAGTTCACAAAGTCATGTAAAGTAGAGTCCCGTTTACGGGTATGTAGCGTGCCACACTCATAAGGGAGAGGATACAAGGCATTTAGAAATGTTTCTCTTTCTTGTGTTCTATTTTCAAGTTGTAGAGTCTAAGGTCCTGAAATCTTCTCTAATTCCCATTTGTTTGTTTTTTAGATCATGCCTCCCAGAGGATCTGAAATTCACGGAAACTCTTCTGTCCCACCCGAAGACAATATTGATGGGATGCATCCTACTTATTAGGTCCTGACTCGGTCTAGGGGTCCACTTTTTATTGTCCTCCTGGAGTACCACTGGTCCCCTCTAGTCCCTCTCAAGATCTTCAGGTTGATGTAAGGAATGCTGAGTTTTGTCAGACTATTGTATATTGGTACAGTTGTTAGATTCTCAAGCCAAGCTTGGTACTTTTGTTACTCTATCGCTTGAGGCCACAAGGGTTGGCCAATTTATAAGGTTGAATCCTACAACCTTTATTAGAGTTAAGGTCAAGGAGGATCCTTAAGGTTTTCTAGATGGGATGGAAAAGATCTTTCAGGTTATGCATGCCACTAATGTGGAGGGTATTGAGTTCGCTGCCTACTAGCTGAAAGATGTGGCCTACCAGTGGTATGAGAAATGGTACCAGTCAAGGGGTGACGATGCTAAGTCAGCCTTATGGGATGATTTCTAATGTTATCCTGGGCCGCTTTTTTCCTTCAGAGTTGAGGGTAGTCAAGGTATAAGAGTTTGTTAGCCTGAATCAAGGCAAGTTAACAGTCAATAAGTATGCCTTAAAGTTTCACCAGTTATCTCGATATACTTTGGAGTTGGTTTTATGCATGAGGGATAGAATGAGAAAGTTCACTTTCGGGATGTCTCGAGACTTGATTCTGGAGAGTAAGGACTCCTTGTTGAAGAAAGACATGGACATTTCCAGGTTTGTTGTTTACATGCAGCAGGTTGAGGAAGAGGACAAGAAGCAGACAGAGATAGGGGAAAGACAGAGCAAGATGTTTAGATTTTTTGAGCAGGGTGGTGGCCAAAATCAGAGTGGCAAGGATAGTAGATAGTGGTCCAAGAAGAATTGGGACAATTATGGGTCTTACTCGATGGCTAGTGCTCCCTACCCAAAGCCACCGGGTGACAGCATTTTCATAATGGCGACAATTATATGACATAAAGTGTCTAATCTCAGGCCAGTGGGGCCCAATGAGCTCCATCATATCCTCCATGAAAATTTTATAGTCGATTGCATTGGGGTTACTGTAATACCCCAAAAAATTTTTCGTCGAAATTTTGTGCATAAACGTATTGGATCCTATCTTCGAGAATAATTTATAATTTTTTTGTGTGTCATTTCTTGGATTTCGACCCACCATTTCGTAGAGCTTCGAATAATCTTTCCAACGATGTGTGGATCACCCAAAATAGACACTCGAGCGATGAGTTACGACCTATTCTGATCAAACTACGACCATTCCGATCGAACCGTGAACAGTAAAATGTGAAGAAAAAAAAGATACTGCAGCCAGACAATTTTTTTGGTCAACTTCAAATGATCATAACTCCTTGTACATAATGAACTGTGTGAGCTGCTATATATCAACGGAAATCCCTGAGAGTCTTCTTTCCAATAAAATTGGTTTCATCCAATTTGGACATCGGAGTAAAAAGTTATGGCCAATTTACTTCAGCCTATTGGATAGATTACTGAAGGACAGATTCGGGTTTTATTTGTTTCTTAGGGGCATTTTGGTCTTTCACCACTCTTTTAAACCTTTATAAATACCCCATTCAGCTGAGAACTTGTATTATTTTCCTCTCATTTCTCTTATATGTATATATATATATATATATATATATATATATCAAGTTAGGGTTAGGGTTTTGAATTGGGTGAAATTAATTGGAGGCTTTGATTCAAGAATTCCTTCCGTCAATCTCTTCCGACCACGAAATCTAAGGTATGCAAGTGTTTATCTATGGACTCCTTTTGTCCATAGAGTCCACGAATACCTTTTTGAAATATATATATATATATATATATATATATATATATATATTTTCTAGACTTTGATGATGTATATATATATATATATATATATATATGTTGATTGACATTTGATGGTTGAGATATATATGAGGATTATGTATGTTACTTGATATATATATATATATGATGATTATGCATATTGGTTGATATATATATGTGTGTGGTGATGATGTGTGTTGGTTGATACATTAATATGATGATTATGTGTGTTGGATGATATATGGGGTGGTGGAAAACATGAGAATTTGATGAATTCACCAATGCCTAAAAGTGAATGTAAGGTGTTTGTGGAATTGTCTAAGAGGCTATAAATTTACGTTTTTAGGATATAATAAGTTCTAAATGACTAGACTACTTTCTATGTATACGTTCAACATGAACTCTATGTTATTGTCTAAAATTGGAGATGTTGTGTGAAAGGCTTATGATATGGTTGTAAGTGCGGATGAGGGATTTAGTTGGTAGAATTAAGATGAATGATGGTGTTGTAGCACATGTAATTGTTCATACTGACCTATTCCTAAATGGTGCATGCAAGGTAATTGTAGAAATGCCTAGTTGAAGAAGAATGGATTGTATGACCCCTTGTGATCGAAATGATGAGTTCATACCATACTTGCATGCTACGTGTTTACTATGATTCTTGAGATAAATGGTAAGGCCATTAGGCCACGCTAAGTGTGAAATGTCTAATTATGGGTCAAATTGCATATATCAAGATCTTAAAGGAAAGAACCTTGAGAAGTGAACCATGATGTGTTGAATGTATTTTATTTGTGTGTATCCCGATTGGATGAACTATGTTATGTTGTATTCTTCCTTAACCATATGCATCCTTGTTGAATGATCTACAATGTAATGACATGAGATCCCAATACTTGTATATGAATATGATCTTCAAATGATTGGTGTGAGGTGTTAATGAATGTATGGTGCATGATGGCCTGTGGGCATGTGAGTATGCGTTGTTGTATACTACGTATTACTTATATTATTAATTGCTGGGGGTACGTATGCCCGAAATAGTCTGCTGGTCTAGAGCTGAGTCAGTTCCGCGATAATCTTAGTCGTGCTACGATCGATGAATTTTTGATGATTTGAGAACTTAACATGAATTCCGTGAGAACTTAGTGTGTGGGGTTTTGAACAAGAATATCTTTTCATTCTTGTGCCCAAAGAATTGATTTTATCATTGGAATTTTATGATTTTGTAAAGTGGGTAAATACCCAAGATGTTTTAATGATGAATTATGAGGTTATGAAAAATATAAATTGTTTAAGCTTTGATGTACATGATTACTTTATTATTCCCAAGTTATGATTTGATATGGTGAATTTCATATTTCTACCATGAGTTGATATTTCAAGTGTTTTCAAGATATGATTTATGGAACTTTGAATCATCCGATATTGGTATACATGATAACCTAATTATCTTGTTTTCTTGAATTGAGATTTTATGCCATAAATTGCATACCACTACTATGAAATTATTTTTTGGGGGATTCTTGATATAAGAGCCATGATTTGAGTTACATTACGACATACAAAATCTTACTATGATTTGAAGATCTTAAATACTTTTCAAAAGCTATTGTCATGATTTGAATATTGGAATGAAAGAATGATCATTTGAGAATATTAATTTGCATCCGCAGAGTCGGGATAGTTTATATTGATTTTAAGCTCGCAGAGACGAATTTCTTTGTTATTGATACCATATTGATGTTGAGGAAATTAAAATGTTTTGAGCTAAAATGTGTTGAGTTAGGAATCCACAAATTGATATGATTTGATAGATGAGAAAGAGATTTGATTTGGTCTTTATGATAGACCCTTGCAATGTTGTGGTGGATTTCCAAAGAGATTTGATTTGGTCTTTATGATAGACCCTTGTGATGTTGTGGTGGATTTCCTAACGCGTTCTGAGCTAGTCGGGGAGTATTACTTAGCACCGAGA
Organism: Capsicum annuum; assembly: GCF_002878395.1. NCBI lineage: Eukaryota > Viridiplantae > Streptophyta > Magnoliopsida > Solanales > Solanaceae > Capsicum > Capsicum annuum. Next base: position 30,093,641 of record NC_061118.1, on the reverse strand, counting down.
GGGAAATTTGATATTTTCCCAAACCTATGTGCCATCGTAGGGTTGTTGATGATGATATTGTTGGCCAGAGAGCCAAATTGTGATTATGAAAGCTTTAAGGTTGTACTCCCTGGCAAGAGTACAATACTCCCGCCAATGGGAGTGCTATCCCTAGGAGGGCAAACGTTGGTATTCCACGCGGCTCACGTGGGGTTGTTGGTTATAGGAAACTCCCTTGTCCATAAGAGTATGTTTCTTGAACTATCGAGTCGCTCCGAGTCTTGAGCTGATGAGTTTGGTTTTCTATGATGAGTCATGAGAATTTATGATGAATATTGATGATTTTATGATGATTTATGGGATTTTACTTATGTTTTCCTCTCTATAATATTATGAGAAGTATGGATAATGAAATTCAAGCCATGTGAGTCTTCATTTTTCGTACGCATGTTTTACGAAATCAAAGATATTATTCAAATTATTGCGTGCACCCCCACATATTCAGTTGCTTATGAGGAGTCATGGTGAGTTATGTAACTACTTCCTATGGTTTTTGTGTTAATATAAATCTTCAGAAGTCAGGGGTATAAGTGTATTCGATTGATCAGTGTTGGTATCCTGTGATTCAGTAATGCAGTACCCCAGTACAATAGTGAGTTTCGAGAACAGTAAATTAGTATCCGAGCTGTGGTATCTGGTCGTTAGAATTGTTATAGTGGTTGTGAACTGTGCATTCATATATGTGTACTCGTTCGTTATTCTCATGATTATTCTGTTTATTAAATGTTCATGCATAAGCCCTTACATTTAGCCTTCCCTGCTTGCATACTCAGTACATCTTAGTACTGACGCATTCGCGCTATGGTGTTCTTTTATTTTGGGGCACCATAGGTTCAGAGGAGTGAAACTTGGAGCATCTTAGAAGTCACTTGTATAGCAGCAGTGGGTACAACAGTGAGTCCTCATCATCCGAGGATGTTGTTATTACAGTATTTGATTTTAGTAGATGGAGTTAGTTGGGGGAATTGTCCCTTCAACTCCACAAGTTCAGGCAGTGTAGAGGCTTTTCAGACAGATGTATTAGTGTGTGTTTTAAGGTATTGTATATTTCTAGATGTTTGAACCTTATGGCAAGTGTTAGCCTGTTTTCGCATGTATTTTATTATATTATGCAGTGAACAGGTACAGATATTAGAAAAAGGGTTAGCTTGTGGTCCTTCGGGATCATAAGCATCGTATGGCGTTCTGGTTCTCGGGAATTGGGGCGTTACAGTTACTGTGATAAAGGAAAGGATAAGTGCTTCAACTATGGTTGGCCAGGGCATATGCTTTAAAGTTTTCTTATTGTTAAGGTTGCCTCTAGGGCAAACAAGGTTCCTGTTACCTCTTTATCATCTTTGGCATAAAAGGGTGCACTATCTGTCTCCAGCACTAGCCGCCTTTATGTTCTTAATACCCGTCAAGAGTCTGAGGCATCGCCTGATGTCGTTACTGGTATGTTGAAACTCTTTTCCTGTGATATGTAATGTTTACTTGATCCAGGGTCCACACTTTCATATGTGACTCCATTTATGGTTGTTCATTTTGGCTTTAGTGTCGAGTGTATTTTAGACCCTTTTTCTGTTTCTACCCTAGTGGGTGGCTCTGTAGTTGCCAGAAAAGTATATAGAGGTTGGGCGGTATCTGTGGGTAGTCGAGAGACTTTGGTGGACCTGTTTGAATTAGACATGGTTAATTTCGATGTCATATTGGGGATGGCTTGGTTGCACTCATGTTATGGTTCTCTAGACTATTGACTCGTAAGGTCATCTTTAAATTCCCAAATGAGCCAATTATTAAGTGGGAGGGCAGTTCCCTAGCTCCTAAGGGGAAGTTCATATCATATCTTAGAGCCTGGAAATTAATTTCCAAGGGTGCCTCTATCATCTGGTCCAGGTTAGAGATTCTAAATCAGACGGTCCTTCTATATATTCTATCTCGGTGGTGAACGAATATCCAGAGGTTTTCCCTGATGACATTCCTGGTGTTCCTCCTGATAGGGAGATTTATTTTGGGATAGATCTTTTTTAAAAACTCGTCCTATTTCTATTCCCCTTATATATTGCTTTAGCTGGGTTAAAAGAGCTTAAGGAGCAACTAAAGGATCTTTTAGATAAGGGTTTCATCTATCCTAGCGTGTCTCTTTAGGGTTCACCAGTTTTATTCGTGCGTAAGAAGGATGGTTCCCTTCAGATGTGTATTGATTACCACCAATTAAATAAGGTAATAGTAAAGAATATGTACCTTCTTCCAAGGATAGATGATTTGTTTGATCAGTTTCAGGGTGCTAAGTTTTTTTCCAAGATTGATCTTCGATATGGATTTCATCAGCTAAAGATTTGGGAGGTAAGTATCCCTAAGATTGCTTTTTGTACTCAGTATGGGTATTTTGAGTTCCTGGTTATGTCTATTGGGTTGACTAATGGCCCAGCGACATTCATGGACTTGATGAATAGAGTCTTTCGTAAGTTTCTAGATTTCTTCATTTTTGTGTTCATTAACGATATTCTGGTTTACTCTAAGAGCGAGGTGCATAGTGCTAATCACCTTTGTATTTTATTACAGACCCTAAAAAATCAGTATTTGTATGCTAAATTTTTAAAATGTGAATTCTGGTTGAATGCTTTCACTTTTTTGGGTCATGTCATTTCTTCTGAAGAGGTCATGGTGGATCTGCATAAAGTTGCAGTGATAAGAAGTGGCTTAGACCCACGACTCCAACCAATATTCAGAGCTTCTTGGGTTTTGCTGGTTAAAACAGGAGGTTTATGGAAAGTTTTTCATCTATGACTGCCCTATTGACTAAGTTAACTCAAAAAAGGTGAAGTTCTTGTTGCCTAATACTTGTGAGGTTAGTTTTGAGAAGTTGAAGGATAAGCTGACTTTGGCTCCAGTCTTGACTTTTCCTAAAGGCTCTGATGAAATTCACTCCAAGAAAATGCTTTATTTATGAACAACATTTAGGGATGTATTAATAATTTCAGTTCTAAAAGTACATGTATTAGGACGAGACTATATATTTGTCCTTAATATAGTATTTTATTG
>NC_061118.1:30078630-30087578 GCF_002878395.1 Capsicum annuum | reverse complement strand
TTGCCACTAATTATACGCATCTTTGCCAATAATGGTACGCAACTTTAGCAATTGTAGAAGGGTGTATTCTTAATTGTTGTGTCCTTTTTATTGGGTTATTGACGATTTGCCATAATCTCGGTTATCTCTATCGAACGCGATGAGGTATGCTTTCATCTAGTTGCTCCTGTTGTTCCAAAATTGTCCTATATTCATTTTATTGCTTGATTGTTCGAGCTTATGTGAACTTTAATTAAATCTTCATTATTGTGATTTTTATTATTAGGTCATTTACTATGAAATATATTAATTTGTGGATGATCAATTATCAGTTTGAGTTAGCTTTTGTGCCAGTGTCTTTACCTAGTTGACATTTCATTGTAATGTTTAAAATTTAGGTTGTTTCTGCTGTATTGTTTGGTTGTAAATTATTGGGTTTTATTTTTACAGTCAAGAATTTTGAGGGGTGTTGTTCGACTTTATTGATTTAGGGTTTGAATATCTTCTGATTATTTGACTTCATATAGGCGATATTGGGTAAAAATGGTATCTTGTTTGACTGTCTCTCATAATTGTTACATTTTCTTTTGTACATTTTGCCTTTAGTTATCTTACCAAGGTGATTAATCTTGAAATAGCAGAGAGATGATAAAACTTGGCTAAGATTTGTTGTCATCTTATTGATTTAGATACAGTTCTTTGAATCAAATTCCTTCAACCAGTGCTATCCTAGAATGTCATTATAATAATGCAAGAAGAGTGGCCAAGTTTGTGACCGCTCTATATTTGTTGTCTAAAATTTTGAACTTTTTTTGCGCAATTACTTTGGTTTTCTTTAATAACCACGATGTTCTGTTTAGCATGCTGGCATCCTGACTAATTCCATGGTAATTCTGTAGGGTACTTGATACCTCCCACTGCACAGACACCGAGTAATTCTATCCTCAAGTTTGGACAGATGGGAAGAAATTCCCTAGTGTTTTTGCCTATACTAGAGATGGATTTTATCTTGAAGACTAAATCGAAAAGCCCTTTCAACCAGAATTATTTTCGTTAGGAGTAATGGCTACTTCTTTAGATCAATTGAGGGAGTTTTTCGCATGGTACAATGGACTGGAAAAATATTGGTGACTGATTTGGCTTTTATTTGACATGATCTATAATTTTTTATCGAGGTTTATTGAGGATTTTTTACATAGCAGGACATTTATTTGTTAGTTGTATGCAGTACTGTGGTGGAAAATACTACTGAAGCTGTGTGAATGCTCCATCATTTTGCCACAAATAGGGTAATATTCATGATTTAGAAACACATTTTATGATTGATATATGGTAATATAATAGAAGGCAAAGTTTAAGGTCCCGATGTCATATTAAGAGATCCAAGTCATACTTATTATGCTCTAGCATTAATATTATAATGTAGCATGAAGAGTGTATGAAGCATAATTTGAGAATAAAATGGGTAGTTTGACTTAATCACATCGGCCTTAGTCTATCTTGTCCAATCTCTCTAATAGAGGAGAAAGAACTGTTGTTCTTAGAGATAAAAACTACAAATGAGAGAAGGCTTGAAACTTTCAAATTTATAATTAAAAAGTGTTGTTGTTCTTACAGTCACACACTACAAACAAGAGAGGACTTAAAGCTTTCCTATTCATAATTAACTAATAAAATTTGTGCAATCTTTTATCTAATACTACCATTCGATTTGTTTAAAGTTCTGATAAATTTGTAATTATGCACTCTATTATTTTTGGTCCCCGAATTGGTTGAATCAATGAAGGCTATTGCTAAGATGGATGTCGAATTGACAGTTGAGGAGAGGAATTTGGTGTCAGTTAGGTATAAAAATGTATTGGAGAAGAAAGGCTTCATGGCGGATATTGTCTTTGATTGAACAAAAGGAGGAGAGTAAGGGCCATGAGCAGTGTTAAGATAATTAAGACTTACAGAAAGAGGGTTGAATATGAGCTTACGAATATATGTAGTGACATTTTGTCAGTGATAGATGAGCACCTTATTCTTTGTTCCACTACCGGAGAATCTACTGTGTTCTACTATTAGATGTGAGTTGCTGATTTTTTCACTTGCTCTCTTTTCTTATATTTTCTCCCATCTTTTTATCTTGTTCTTCTATTTTGGCATGGCTCATTATTTGTGAAGGAGATAAACACACAGTTGCTTTCTGAGTGACCCCGTTTTAGATTACTGAAGTTAGTTGACTTTGTTTCTTTTGGTCCTTGAAAATGATTGATGAACTTACAAATTTACCTACTTTTACTTCACCACTAGGAAGGAAGATTACTAACATTATTTAGCAGATTTCAAAGCAGGGGATGATCTTAATGAGGCTGCTGATAGTCACTCAAAGCTTATGAAGTTTCTTTTGTTCAATACCTTCAGTTTTGGCTCAAATGTTCTTCGACATCTATATGAAAGATCGGCAACATTTGTTTCCTATATTTGTTGTTCATATTGCACATTATTTTGAATTTAGTTTGCTTTTTGTCTTATTTCTTTATTTAGGTTATTGCTCTACTTTTGTAGGCCGCTACTGCCATCGCTAGTTCAGATCTTGCTCCTGCTCACCCAATCAGACATGGACTTGCGTTGAACTTCTTAATTTTCTACTATGAGATTCTGAATTCACCTGAGAGATTAGAGATCAATCTTATGGACAATAGATATAAATGTTATAACTAGATGGAAGCTGTTAACTGACTATTAGCCTTAAAGTATAACTCTTGTTTCTCACCCGAGGGTGTGGCCTAGTGGTTAATGAAGTGGGTTGAGAACCATGAGGTTTTAGGTTCAAAATCCCAGCAGAAACAAAAACACTAGTTGATTTCTTCTCATCTGTGTTACCTGTTACTGTGGGAGGTGGTAGTGATCCTTTGGAATTAGTCGAGGTGAGCGAAAGCTGACCCGGACACAATAGTTATGTTAATAAAAAAGTATACCTCTTGTTTCTTGTTTGTCATTCAGAATGAAGCAAGCCTGATACTAATGGGAAAGCTCTTTGAAAATGATTCTCTCACCAAACAGTGAAATTGTGAATTTCAAATAGAAGTACAAATAAGAGTTTTAAGTGTAATAAGGAATTTATATAATCTAAAGAGTGTCAATGGATAATTTTGGTAATATAGTATTTGACATTTGGCCTTCCTGCTTCAAAAACTTTCCTTCTAAGCCGAGGGTATGTATGAAATGACCTCTCTACCCTACAATGGTAGGGGTCAGTTTTACGTACATCTTATCCTACCCTCCCTAGAACCCACTTGTGGGACTACACTAGGGTATGTTGTCATTGTTGTTGTACAAGTGTTTGAAATTTCTTCTTTATTTTAGCACATGTGATACTGCCTTGGGAAGGTAATTTAACTTGTGATTTTCTTTTATTATGGATACTTCACGTAACTTATTTTATTTCCCTCTTTTGTCTAATCCACCGCATACGAAGGCATGTCACTTGGCCAACCAAGCATTTGATAAAGCTATTGCTAAACTCGATAGCCTAAGTGAAGAATCCTACAAGGGTAGCACCCTTATCATGCAGTTTCTAAGGGATACTCACTTTGTGGACATCAGATCTATAAGAGGAAAGTATGCCTTATGGGATGCTTTAATCTTTTCTATGTTAATTCGATTCCTTATGATAGCCGATAATTATGAGCTAGGTGTTAACGGCTATTTTATTTGGTAAACAGGGGGAAATTGTTGCAGTTGCAATTAAAATATAGCTTTTCTTATGCTGCATAGATCTATGAAATTAGTTTTTGTAGATTAAAATATATTGATCCGACTTAAAGGGGGATATATGACAAGGGAAGACTAAGAGCTGATTTTGTATCTTTATCAACGAAAAGGATTTATTGCAATCATGCATAAAGAAGTAAAAATTCTACAAATTTAATGTGATATTGACATGTGATCAATCATTTGTCTGTGAACATTCCAAGGGTGATGAGCGTCAGGGAGAGCTACAATTTCTAACTGTTAGTTCGCTTACTATCACTGTTATATATTTGGTTTCTGAATCTCTTCAATGCAAATATATTTACTATGATGAACTATTGGTTCATGAAAATAACACATAGTAGAAGTGTCAGCCAGGTGAGGTTCCAATGCAAAATGCTGAAGCAAGGCTTCTTTTATTTGCACTGTACACAACTATATAATTTTTTTTTCATCTTATTGGTTGTATTTTGCATAGGATATTCCAGGAATAAAGCATAAGGCAAAACCAATTGACAAAATCATTAGTCTATAAGCATATACATTCTTTAGGATGTCTTAAAGCATGTGATCTTTAGGAAAAGATTTTGCTACTTTTGTTAAAATTCGTCATATATCACTAGGTATCTTGGACGCATGAAGAAGGATTCTTCAATCCCCTACCGCAAACAGCTTATGGAAACGATGATTATACAATATAGTATATGATGATTATACATAAGGCATTCTTGAACATAAGGCAATTTGATTGGACTTTAGTTTGATCTCCTAGAAGGTGCAAGTGTATTTTCCAGGCCATGCTGCCACCCCTTTTGTTAATTTGTTGTACTTGATCTACCACATTCTTGGAACTCATAATTTTCCTAGACATCCAACTGGCTGAATAGGTAATAGATTAGTCAAGACTTGTTTTTAAAGACCAGTAGAGACCTTCAATTTCCCAGTCTGGTGTGAGAATCTTTCATTTTCTCTTAGTGCGAACACCATAACTTTTTGAACCGCCTCTTCCCTGAATCTCCTGCATAGGAGAAATTTTAATGCTCCAACTAGCCCCTTTCTTTGGTTGTATGATTATAGAGCTTTATATGTTTGATCAAACTGAATTACTTATAGCCAAAAGTTTTTCTTGATTATGTCTTCTGAAAGTTGTGCCGCTATCTGATACAACTATTTTGTTATTTTGCAGGGCAACCTTAGCATGACACTTATTATCACCCACAAAAACATAAAACAAGCTTTGGTTATTAATTGTATGGTACTCCACCTAAAGAGTATCACATTAAAATTAATGTGAACTTAATTTTCCTTCATTGTCACTAGAAAACTATAAGAGCTTTTATTTTTTCTTGTAAATTATTATTGGGTCTGTTCTGGCACGGCCTCTCCCATCTAGTTTACATTATCAATGATGCATCACCTTTTCTAGCTGCAGTATTTTGCATAATAAGAGTTGTTAATTGTCGTTGCAAAATTTTGTTCTTACAGATTTCTAAAGATTGAAGTTACAAGTGAAGATGCTAGCTTAGAAGATGCACAAGTTAATTATTATTTTTCTAAGAACATTAGGTAAAGCTTGACATCATATTCTAGCTCAGGATGTTAATTGGTTAAAATTTTTTAATTTAGAAATTTTTGAAACTATTGAAAATATTCTAGCTCGAGATGTTAATTGGTTAAGTTTTTTCTTGTTTATAAAATATTGAGATTATATTTATTATACTTTGACATTTTCAGTAGCAATTTTATATTTAGCAATGAAATATATACTTTTATGATATGAAGTTTCAGGACGTACCATTGGTGGTAAATTAGATATATGAATATAATGTTGTTTGATCTATAAATTAATCTTGGCTGAGTTAGTTTCTTATCTCTAATGGTTAATCAAGGACGGGTTAGTTGCTTGACTTTAAAGGATATAGGATGAGGCATTTTCTCCTCTCTAAAGATTAATCAAGGACAAGTTAGTTGCTTATCCTGATAGAGTAGTTTAGGACCTGACAGTTACTCATCGCAAAAAAGGTGTAGTGACTAGAAAATAACTACTTTTTAAAGATGAAAGTCATCTATTTAGGATGAGATATATAGTCTCTAAAAGTGTTTTTGAGACCGGATATGTTACCATCACTAATGACATTTAAGCACCAGCTAGAGTACCTCATCGCAATTGACCTTTAGCGAAGGAGGCTATTACGATGAGTCGCGACCAACATTTTCTAGTCCTAAAAGATCATTTGGGACCAGATTTTGACCTTTAGGGACCAGATTTCACTTCCTGAGAGGTTGTTTTTCTTGTGGTGTTTGTGGTCTATTGTGATGTGTACTGTGTGGGGTTTGGTTGCATATTGATGAAGCATGGAAAAGTGATAGCCTATGCCTCCAGTTAGTTGAAGGTACATGAAAAATATTATCCGACTCATGAATTGGAGCTATTGGCTATGGTGTTCACATAGAAAATCTGGCTTCACTATCAATATGGAGTCTATGTGGATATATTTTCTGATCATAAGAGCCTACAGTATGTGTTCACCTAGAAAGAGCTGAACCTCAGGCAAAGTAGATAGCTTGAGCTACTCAAAGATTATGACATGAGTCTTCATTACCATCTAGCTAAAGTTAACGTAGTTGTTGATGCTCTTAGTAGGTTATCCATGGGAAGTCTAGCTCATGTGGATAAGGGAAAGCGAGAATTGGTGAAAGATGTTCACCATTTGGCTAACCTTGGAGTTCGCATCTTAGACTCTAAAGATGGTGGTGTGTTTTTACAGGAGGTGGCAAAGTCATCCCTTGGTGCTGAGGTGAAGGAGAAGCAAGTGTTATATCCTATCTTAATAAGGATCAAGAGTGATGTAGGTGAGCAGAATGTAATGGCTTTTGAGGTCAATGGTGTTGGTAACTTGTGATACCAAGGGATATTATGTGTTCCAGATGTGGATGGATTGCGAGAGAGGATATTGGCTGAGGCGCATGATTCACATTATGCTATTCATCTTGGCTCGACGAAAATGTATCATGACCTTAAGTAGATGTATTGTGGAACAATATGAAGCGGTATGTGGCTAGTTTTATGTCTAAGTGCATGGTGTGCCAACAAGTAAAAGTTAAGCAAATGAAGCCCGGAGGGTTATATCAAGAAATTAAGTTGCCTGTGTGGAAGTAGGAAGTGATCTACATAGATTTCATTATCGGTCTTCCTTGATCTTGGAATCAGTCCGTTTGATTTGGGTCATCGTGGATAGGATGACTAAGTTTGCTCACTTTTTGCCAGTGAGGACCAATTTTTCAGCAGAGCATTATGCAAGGTTGTATCTCTAAGAGATTATAAAGTTGCATGGGGTACCTGTTTCTATTATCTCGGATCGTGGTACACATTTTCATCTCTCTTTTGATAGTCATTTTATAAAGGTTTGGGTACTAAGGTGAGTCATAGTATGGCTTTTCACTCCCAGTCAGATGGGCAAGCAGAAAGAACTAATCAGACATTGAAAGATATGCTTAGAGCTTATGTGATTGACTATGGTGGTATTTTTGTTGAGCACCTATGTAACGCGCCGAAAATGGGTTTCGGAGCGTCACACGATGCTTGAGGATACCATAGCCTCAAGCTAACCCTTTGAGCCATTTTCATTCAGTTCAACACGAATCAACGGAGTTTCCATTAATAACCCTCAAATATCAACAGAGTAATCATCATCCAAGAATAAAAGAATTTCAGAAAGATAACAAAATACGACTTATCAGTCAACTCCCAACATCTATACTAGTCTGACAAGCCTCTAAGAGAATCAATAAAACCAGCGAGCCATTGAGATATGCCCCAACTGACTCATACTCAGTTATCAAATGTAAACAATTCCGTGAAACCAACATCAGACATCACGTCCTCGGAACATGAGGACTCACCAGGACAGAGGATGTAGAACAGCGTGCCCGAAGAATCACTGTCGAACCTGGAACTGAGCACCTGAACCTACATTCCGAGAAAATGCAGCCCACATCTGAAGATGTGGGTCGGTACCATGAAAAGGAACCGAGTATATGGGGGTGTATGCAGTTTTATAGACATCATCATCATAAATATTTATAAGAAATATACAGGATGTATGAAAGACTCACATAGCCCGAAGAAAATCATCATAATCATGAGAGGATGAAATAAGTACAATAACACATGTGAGTCATTATATAATTTGTCAATCACTTTCAGTTCATAAAGAATATCAATTCTCATAATGTAAATATCATTTAAATCTTTCGAAAGAATAACTTTCACAATTCCACTTTCAAATCACTTCACCATTCACCATAGACACAAGGAAACACACACACACTGGGAGATCCTATAATCGACATAAACCATGTGAGCTATATGGAGTCCAACGTACAACCCACGTTGGGGAGAGCCGTCCTATCCTTGCCATCGGAGTAGGACTATCGATATCAAATCCATACAAACTAGTGATCAATATATAAATCAGCCTCAGGCTCACTCCTATGGGGTACGTAGTTCTAGGGAAGTAAGGTCGCTTTATACCTCCCACTCGATGCTAAAAATTTCTCCCGGACTTAGCTCAGGTCATTTCAAAGACAATCCACAACAAAATAATTTCAGTAATATATAAATATACATTGGGAGCCATCATGCTTTCCATGTATCAAAATCAACCACGTTGTGGATTTCTTTCGCACTCGAGTTCAAAATAACTCCATTAAGATCAAAAGGTCAAATCATTCAAAATATCTCAAATATTCAACATCAACGTGCTTATAACACGCACTTTCTAAAAAAAACACAATTTCCAATAGGGATTCACGAGCCAAATATCAATATCATGATAAATATCATTCAAGATTCATGCTTTATATCTCCACACATGTAAATTCTTCTTTCAAAATCATAAACATTAATATTTCATAATAATCATTATAAGATATGAGTTCATTCTTCAAATTTGTAAAAATCAAATAAAAATCATGCCTTTGTAAAGAAAATTACTTTTGGGCACAAGAACGAAAGAGAGTTCTTGTTGAAAAACCCCACATACCTTGAATGATGAACTTTAGATCGATACTCATTTTTGAGATGTTAATCGTGCCTTTAATGATGGTTCTTGGAGTTCATGAACTAGGAAATTGGAATCTTGAATAAATTTGCAGAATTAATGGTGAACTTTGGAGGTTCTTGAAGTTCTTGAACTAGGAACTTGGAATCTTGAATAAATTTGCAGAAT
>NC_061118.1:30054359-30078530 GCF_002878395.1 Capsicum annuum | reverse complement strand
AATTCTCGAATCTGTCCTTTGGTGAACTGTTTTGATAGTCTGAAGTAGATCAACCATAACGTTTTACTACGATATTAAAATTGGATGAAACCAATTTCATTAGAAAGAGGACACTCATATCTTTCCGTTGATATATAGTATCTCACCCATATCATTGTGTATGAGGAGTTATGATCGTTTGAAGTTGACCCAAAAATTTATTTTTGATAGGCTGAGGTAGATCGACCATAACTTTTTGCTTCGATAGACAAATTGGATGAAACCAATTTCATTGGAAAGAGAACTCGTAGATCTTTCCATTGATATATAGTAGATCACCCAGATCATTATGTACAAGGAGTTATGATCATTTAAATTTGGAACAAAAATACGCCAGGCCTCAGTACTTTTTCCTGCATGTTTTACTGTTAACTACTATTCACGGTTCGATCGGAATGTTCATAACTCGTCGCTCGGGTGTCTGTTTTGGATGATCCACATATCGTTGAAAATCTTATTCGATACTCTACGCAATGGTGGGTCATAATCTAAGACATTCCGCATGAAAAATTTTTAATTCATTCTAGAAGATAGAACCTAACACGTTTACGCACAAAATTTCAACGAAAAATTTCTCGGGGTATTACATCATCCCACCCTTGGAAACATTCGTCCTTGAATGATGCTAGACATGCCAATATTAGATAAGGAATAAATCATACAGCTGAAACCATTCGTTAGACTCATCACCACATCGTTTCTCACTTCGAATGCAACATAGAATGCATAAATTGAAGAAACTACAGCTGAACACATAATAAATGACAGCTGAACTGCTGCAACTTTTATCAAAAGTGCATGATTTAGGAAAGAACGGTACCTTCGGCTTGATTGGAGTTCGCAGAAAATAGGTGCGGGTACTTGGATCGCATATCCGCCTCAGCTTCCCAAGTTGCACCCTCAACAGATTGGTTTCGCTACGATACCTTGAACAAGGGAACTTCTTTGTTCCTTAGTCTTTGGACACTAAAATCAAAAATCTCAACAGGAATCTCATCAAAAGAAAGATTTTCTTGAATGTCAGCACTCACAGAGGAATCCACTACCACAACATCGCTAATATGCTTTCTAAGCATGGAGACATGGAATATTGGATTAACAGAGGACAACTCGGAAGGTAACTCGACCTCATAAGCTACCTTACCAACACGGCTAAGAATTTTGTAAGGACCAACATAACGGGGACTAAGCTTCCGCTTCTTTTCGAATCTCTTCACCCCCCTCATGGGTGAAATTTGTAGATACACTAGGTCACTAACTTCAAACTCAAGGTCTCTCCTTCTAACATCCGCATATGACTTCTCATGACTCTGCGCAGTTTTCAACCTTTCCCTAATCAACTTAACTTTTTCCATAGCCTCAAATACTGAATCAGGACCACTCACAACCGCTTCACCCACCTCGAACCAACATATGGGTGATCTACACTTCCTCCCATACAAGGCTTTAAACGGAGCCATGCCAATTCTAGAGTGAAAGTTGTTATTATAAGCAAATTCTATCAACGGTAAGTGATCATCCCAACTTCCCTTAAAGTCAAGTGCACAAGCTCTTAACATATCCTCTAAGGTCTGGATGGTCCGCTCAGCCTGACCATCGGTCTGCGGATGAAAAGCAGAACTCAAAAGCACTTGGGTACCAAGACCTTCTTAAAAGCTTTCCAAAATTGCAAAGTAAACTGAGTACCCCTATCCGAAATGATAGACAAGGGAACTCCATACAGTCTGACTAGATCTCGGATATACAATCTAGCGTAATCCTCAGCAGTATATGAAGTATGAACAGGCAAGAAATGAGCAGACTTAGTCAATCTATCAACCACAACCCAAATGAAATCATGATGGTGTCGGGAAGGAGGTAAACCAATCACGAAGTCCATATTTATCTCTTCCCACTTCCAGGTGGGAATACTAAACTCTTGCATCATACCATCAGGTCTTTGGTGTTCAACCTTAACCTGTTGGCATGTTGCACACTTAGCGACAAACGCTGCTATATCTTTCTTCATGCCACTCTACTAATAGATTTCCCGCAAGTCTCCGTAAATCTTAGTGGCACCAGGATGAATAGAATATCGTGCCCCGTGCACTTCAGCCATAATCCTCTATCTCAGATCATCAACATTCGGGACACACAATCTACCCTACAATCTCAACACACCATCTCCCCCTTGGGAGAAAACCTCTACTTTTTGGTCCTTGACTGACTCCTTCAGTCTGACCAAACTAGCACCTAAGTATTACTTTTCCTTTACTTCCAAAAACAAGGAGGATTCGAAACTGCTCTGAACTCTTATACTACCTTCAGCAGAGTCAAACAACTTAACCCCCAATCTAGCCAAACAATGTACATCATGAGCCAACTCTTTCTTACCTTCTACCACATGCGAAACACTACCCGTGGACACTCTACTTAGGGTATCCGCCATAACATTGGCCTTGCCAGGATGGTACGCACACTCATACCATAATCCTTTAATAATTCTAACCATCGTCTCTCCTTAATCTTATCTGCCTCAATCTGTTGGGCATGAGTCATCAGCCTAGAAAGATTCATCTCACTATTCAGCATAGCAGACCTACACTCCTTAACCACATAACTAAACACTCCAGTCACAAACTTACTTATACTAGCCCGATTATCAGCCACTAAGTTAGGAGCATACTTGGCCAACTGATTGAACTTTAGACAGTACTCCCTAACAGTCATAGAGCCCTGTCGCAGGTTCATAAACTCTTCCACCTTTGCCACCCTCATCTCCAAAGGGAAAAACTTATCCAAGAATGCATCCTGGAACTCTTGCTAAGTTGTTGGGATAGCTCCCTTACCTCTACCTTTCCTCCAAGTAACAACCCAGTCATAAACAAGGTCTTTCAACCTATACGCAGTCAATTACACACTATGTTCCTCAGATATATGCATCACCTAAGTACTCTTCCCCACCTCCTCTAAAAACAACCGTGGATCCTCATCAGACTTGGACCCATAAAATTCTGACAGATTCATCCACATGAAGTCACGGATCCTGGCAGCAACTGAATCACCTCAATACTACTGTGGAGCTGGGGTTGGATTGTCCTGAACATTTCCAGTAACAGCTAAGGCCAGCGCCTGAAAGGCTGCCCAAAATTCAGCATGAGACACGTTTTCATTCAATGGGTCAGCGGGTTGAGGTTGCTGACCATCATTATTTCTTCTCGATCGACGTAGAGGCATATTTTTGAAAGAGAAGAGCACAAATCAATAATAGAGAGAGACACTTTAAGAATGATAGGCTTCTGAAAGAAAGAATCACACTTTTTCCCAAAATGTCTTGTAGCCTCTTGCTTATAAATGTGGCGCGCTACACACCGATGATCAAGACTCTACTTAATATGGTTTGTTAGACTCCCTAGGACACCTTAAAACCTTAGGCTCTAATACCAAGTTTGTAATTTTCCGAAAATGGGTTTCGAAGCGTCACATGGTGCTTGAGGCTACGAGTAGCCCCAAGCTAACCCTTTGAGCCATTTTCATTCAGTTCAACTCGAATCAATGGGGTTTCCATAAATAACCCTCAAATATTAATAGAGTAATCATCATCCAAGAATAAAAGAATTTCAGAAAGATAACAAAATACGACTTATTAGTCAACTCCCAACATCTATACTAATCTGACAAGCCTCTAAGAGAATCAATAAAACCAGCGAGCCATTGAGACATGCCCCAACTGACTCATACTCAGTTATCAAATGTAAACAATTCCATGAAACCAACATCCGACATCACATCCTCGGAACATGAGGACTCACCAGGACAGAGGATGTAGAGCAGCGTGCTTGAAAAATCACTGTCGAACCTAGAACTGAGCACCTGAACCTATATTTTGAGAAAATGCAGCCTATATCCGAAGATGTGGGTCAGTACCATGGAAAAGAACTGAGTATATGGGGGTGTATGTAGTTTTATAAACATCATCATCATAAATATTTATAAGAAATATGCAGGATGTATGAAAGACTCACATAGCCCGAAGAAAATCATCATAATCATGAGAGGATGAAATAAGTACAAAAACACATGTAAGTCATCATATAATTTGTCAATCACTTTCAGTTCATCAAGAATATCAATTCTCATAATGTAAATATCATTTAAATCTTTCGAAAGAATAACTTTCACAATTCCACTTTCAAATCACTTCATCATTCACCATAGACACAAGGAAACACACACACACTAGGAGATTCTATAACCAACATAAACCATATGAGCTACATGGAGTCCAATGTACAACCCACATTAGGGAGAGCCGTCCTATCCTTGCCATCGGAGTAGGACTATCGATATCAAATCTACACAAACTAGTGATCACTATCTAAATCAACCTCAGGCTCACTCCTACGGGAGCACGAAGTTCTAGGGAGGTAAGGTCGCTTTATACCTCCCACTTGATGCTAAAGATTTTTCCCAGATTTAGCTCAGATCATTTCAAAGAAAATCCATAACAAAATAATTTCAATAATATATAAATATACATTAGGAGCCATCATGCTTCCCATCTATCAAAATCAACCATGTTGTGGATTTCTTTCATACTCGAGTTCAAAATAACTCCATTAAGACCAAAAGGTCAAATCATTCAAAATATCTCAAATATTAAACATCAACGTACTTATAACACACACTTTCTAAAAAAAACACAATTTCCAATGAGGATTCACGACCCAAATACCAAAATCATGATAAATATCGTTCAAATTCATGCTTTATATCTCCACACATGTAAATTCATCTTTCAAAATCATAAATATCAAGATTTCATAATAATCATCATAGGATATGGGTTCATGCTTCAAATTCATAAAAATCAAATAAAAATCATGCCTTTGTAAAGAAAATTACTTTTGGGCACAAGAACGAAAGAGTTCTTATTGAAAAACCCCACATACCTTGAATGATGAACTTTAGATCGATACTCATTTTTGAGATATTAATCGTGCCTTTGAATGATGGTTCTTGGAGTTCTTAAACTAGGAACTTGGAATCTTGAATAAATTTAAAGAATTAATAATGAGCTTTGGAGGTTCTTGAAGTTCTTGAACTAGGAACTTGAAATCTTGAATAAATTTGCAGAATTAATGGTGAACTTTGGAGGTTCTTGAAGTTGGATGTAGGAGCTTAGGATTTTCTTTTTGACGAAATTTGATGAAATATAACGTATAATGCTTCTAATAGGCTTTAATTTAGGGTTTGGACAGATTTTGGGTGAGGGCGAATGACCAAAACGCCCCTAAAAATCAAATAATTCTCGAGTCTATCCTTTGGTGGACTGTTTTGATAGTCTGAAGTAGATCAACCATAACCTTTTACTCCGATAGCCAAATTGGATGAAACTAATTTCATTAGAAAGAGGACTCTCATATATTTCCATTTATATATAGTATATCACCCATATCATTGTGTACGAGGAGTTATGATCATTTGAAGTTGACCCAAAAATTCAGTTTTGATAGGCTGAAGTAGATCGACCATAGCTTTTTGCTCCGTAAGACAAATTGGATGAAACCAATTTCATTGGAAAGAGGACTCGTAGAGATTTCCGTTGATATATAGTAGATCACCCAGATCATTATGTACAAGGAGTTATGATCATTTAAATTTGAAGCAAAAATACGCCAGTCCTCAATACTTTTTCCTGCACGTTTTACTGTTCACTACTATTCACGGTTCGATCGAAATGTTCATAACTTGTCGCTCGGGTGTCTATTTTGGATGATCCATATGTCGTTGGAAAGCTTATTTGATACTCTATTCAATGGTTGGTCATATCTAAGACATTCTGTACGAAAAATTTATAATTCATTCTAGAAGATAGAACCCAACACGTTTACGCACAAAATTTCAACGAAATTTTTTTTGGGGTATTACAATCTACCTCTTATAGAGTTTGGACATAATAATAGCTACTACTTTAGCATTTGGATGGCTCCGTTTGAGGCCTTGTATGGTAGGAGGTGTAGGTCTCCTATTGGTTGGTTCGAGGTTGGTAAGGCAGAGATGTTTGGCCTGGATTTGGTTCACCAATCCCTGGAAAAGGCGAATGTGATTCAGGATAGGATTAAAGCTGCCTAAAGTAGCCAGAATTCCTATACAGATGTGAGGATTAGGAAGTTAGAGTTTGAAGTTGGGGATAGGGTGTTCTTGATGGTATCTCCCATGAAGGGAGTGGGACGGTTTGAGAAGAAGGGGAAGCTCAGTCCCCAGTATGATGGTCTGTACTTAGGTTCGAGGAGGGTTGGCAATGTTGCATATAAATTGGAGTTTCTTTCTATTTTGAGCTCCATTCGCTCGGTGTTCTATGTTTCTATATTAAGGAAGTGTGTGGGTAATCCATCGCAAATTGTGCCTATTCAAGATATTGGTATTTCAGATTCCCTATTTTATGAGGAGGTCCTAGTTGGAATTTTAGATCGGTAGGTTCATCTGTTATACACTAAGGATGCAACTTTGGTAAAGGTTCTATGGAGGAACCATAAGGTCGAAGAGGCTACTTCGAAAGTTGAAGAGGCCACGAAGTCCAAGTATCCTTGTCTTTAAGATTATTGTCTTAATTTATATCGTCTTTACATTATATTTGAGCTCAGTCGGCGGATGATGCCTACTGAGTCCTATCTTTTGGTACTCATACTAAAATTCAGTGCCTTTTTGGTGTAGACCCAGGTTCTAGTTGCTGTCGTTGAGCTAGTTTGTATGAGTTGACTATTTGAAGAAAGGGTGAGCTCTTGGAGATCGAGTTTCCCTCTTTCCCCTTTATTTTTATGTGTCTTTTGTTTTTGAGACAAATGTATGAGATTATCTAAGACATTTTAAACTTTGAGATTGTAAACTTCTATGATCAAAATTAGAAGCTCTTGTATTAATACTATCAGGTCGTGGGATTTGTACTTGAATATCGATAGTATTTAGTTGTTAAATGTTGTACTTATCTATTGCGTTCACACATAGGGTCCATGTTGTACATTCTTACAAAGGTAACCCAATGTAGTAGCTCCGAGTTACAGTATCGGCTTACCTACTTGTGGGACGTAAGTGCCATCATGATCCAAAATGGGGTCCTGAAAAACATTGTGGGTTAGGTGTTAGAGATTTATATTGAGGATCTTCGGCATCATCAAGAGGGTATTAGGCTTTGCCAGACTCCGGAAGGTTTTATTACTGCCTTAGCTTTTTTGAATACCATATTAGGGATTTTAATTCTTTTATGGATAATTCACAATCAGAGGTGGTGCCTAGAACATTAAGTGATTCTTAGGCCATACTTGTATTTGTTGGTGTGCAGCAGGGCCCTTTATTAGTGTTAGAGTATTAAATTGGGTTTCTCAACTAGGTAGACAAACTCTTATTTAATTCCTATGAAGAATAAGATGGTGTGCAGATTTATTAGAGGAGTGACTTTACCACTTTTTATGACATCAGAGCATTTGATTGCTTTTGTATCTACATTTTTAAGGTTATTCATCATGCAAGGACTATATAGAGGGACTTCCTTAAGATACATAAAGGTGGAGATAAGAGGTCATGTCAGACTTATAGTTTTAGTCGTATTTATTAAGAAGGTAGGGACCCCTCTAGCAGAGGTCAACATTATTTATAACTTATGAAATCCTTTTCGGTAGAGGCTCATATTGTAAATGACTCTCGAATTGGTCATGGTTGCTTTAATAGTGTAAGACCATAATATCCTAGCTCAATTCAGCTCACTAGTGCATGTCAAAAAGGTCCAAGTCTTAGAAAATTTCACTATATGTTAAGACTTAGTCATTTTCAAATCCCCTTAAACTTTGATGATTTTATCATCAAACTTTCAGAGATCGGATCATTGATTTAAAGGATGATTCATGATCGGGGTAGTCATTTGTACGTCTGGGTTAGTTTTGGAATTTTTTGATAGCATAAGTGCATGTTTAAACTTCCAAAACAATAGCTGCACTGGGATAAGCCTGTGGTACCTGCTGTAGTGCACCGCAAGTGGATTTTGCGGTTCCTGCTTTAGTGTACCACAGTGAAGCCCACGGCTCCCACTCCAGTGAACTTAAATGGAGCCTGTGGCGCCCACTTCAGTGCACCGTACTAGAGCCCGCAACGTTTGCTCTATCGTGCCCCTTATTTTTTCATCTTTTGATCCCATTTGTTTAAGGGCAATTGGGCCTTTTACCACCCAAATTCATCCATATAACATAATTAAAGCATCCAAGGAGCATTATTTGCCCCATAACTGATAATTTCTCTCCAAAAAAGTAATCCTCTCTCAAGAACAAACCCTAGCCTCCTCAAGATTCAAGCTCAAATTTCAAGAAAATAGCCAAGAACTTCCACTAATTCATCAATTATGGTATGTGGGTTTATGAACAAGGTCTTTCTTTCACCCTTGATCCTAAATTACATGATTTTAATATTTAATTCACTTGTTTTGAATTAGGTTCACACCCAATTATGTTTGTTCTTGAAGCATGTGATTTTCATGAGATTTAAAGCTTAAGTATATCAAGAAGTGCCTATTTTTATGTTTTTAATTACATGATTTATGTTATGAATGATATAGCACTATCTTGACTTATTATTGTTGAAGTATTTAAAGATTGTTGTTGAGCATGAGGTATTATTTTGAATTGACATGAACTTAAACATGAATTTTAAGTCCTACATTTAAGTATTGAGATTTCAATAAGATTAAGCTCTTAATTTTTATTAGATAAGTTTATACAAAGAATGAGTTTGATATTTAAGAAGATTATATTCTTAAGTTTATTATGATGAGTTTTATCAAGATTTTAATCAAGAATTGATCTTTTGATCGTAAGTTAAGATAGGGAATCCACATTGTTCATAACATTTATGATTTAAAGCAAAGAGGAGCATAACTGGTTTTCATTATGAACCCTTATTCTATTTTAAGGTGGATTTCCTAAAGAGAGATCATATAAGTAATATGGGAGTAGTATTTAGAATTGAGTTGGGTATGAGACAAAGGACACATACTCCAGAACTATGTGCCACCATAGGATTGAGTCCTAATATGGGTTCAACATAACGATCACTTTAGCTTAGGTTTTATTTAATGTCAAGGGACGGACAACCCAACCAATATGTGTGCTAGAGCTTGGACTTCATAATAGCTCACATGATTTATGTCGGCTAGAAGAGCCTCCTAAGAGAAAGAGTAAAAGTACAGATTTTAGAACTAAGTGTTATGGCTCACAAGATTTATACAGTATACTTTGTTATTCATGATTTATGATTTTTAGTTTTCAATAATTCAAGCACAAGGTGAGTCATTTACACTTGGAATGCATCATTTAAAAGTTTATATGACTATTGAGTTACTGTTTTACTTATGCATTCACCCCCACCTACTCAGTACATTCCAAAAGTACTGATCCACATATTTGTCTATGTGTTACGTCATCTTATAATGTAGGTTCTGGTACTCTATTCCTGTAGCGTAATTGACTTCGAGAATCTTCACCTATACCCCAACTTTGGTGATTCCTCATATTTCTAAGACCCATTCTTATTAGACTTTGATAATGATACATTGTTTTAGACATTTAGTTTCAGTTAAGTTCGAGACCGCTGAGGCTTGTCACAGTGGATTTCTAGTTAAAGGTAGAGGCTTGTCCGAGTGTTTTCTATTTTGGGTTTCAATGTGTTGGTTTTAAGATTTTAAAGTTTAAGACTTTCAATTATTACATTGATTCAGTATTTAAAGATTTTATATGATAGTTTACCATTATTATGTGTTCCAAAGTTTTTAGAAGGCTAAAAGGGTTAGTTTGGGACTTCTTGTAGTCTTCAGCATCGTGTAACATTTAGGGGTATTTCTAGGGTGTTACAAACTTGGTATTAGAGCCTAAGGCTTAAAGAGTACTAAGGATTCAGACAAGCCATGTTACATAGAGTCTTGGTCAATTGTGTGAAGTGCACCTAATTTATGACCAAGAGGCTATAGAACGATTTAGGAAATCATCCTCTTTCTTTCATGGTATATCGTGCTAATAGTTGTCTCTATCTTTAACTTGTGCTTTTACATAGAAGAATATGCCTCCTCATTGAGCCAATGCATGAATAAATAGTGACCAAATCCCAATGAAAGACAACCCTCTGAATGAAAATGTATCTTATGCTGAATTATGGGGTGCCTTTCAGGCATTGGCCTAACCTGTGACTACCAATGTTCAGGGCAACCATCAGGCTACATTCCCATTTACCAGAATGGTGATTTAGTTACAGCTAAAATTTGTGACTTTATGAGAATGAATCCACCTGAGTTCTTTGGGTCCAAAGTTTGTGAGGACCCATAACTTAACATTAATGAGGTGAGAAAGATCACTCAAGTTATGCATGTTACTAAGGAGGAGAGTGTAAAATTGGAATCCTATAGGTTGAAGGATGTTGCTCATGATTGGGTTATTATGTGGAAAGATAGTGTGGGTGAGAATGCATCTCTTATGATTTGGCAATTCTTTCAGGATACATTCTTGGATAAGTTGGCAGGTGTTTGACAGGAAGAAGGGGTTGCTATAGATGTGGAAAATTGGGTCACAAAATCAGAGAGTTTCCGTATGCTAAGCAAGAAAGTAGGGATGTTCATCCCCGGACTCAGGATACTAGCGCACTAGCTTCTCTAGGTCACACAGTCCTTCCTTAGGGAACATCATGTAGTACTAGTGGCTGTCAGTACCAGAATCGATTTTATGCTTTACCATTTCAACAAGAGTAGGAGAGTTCACCATATGTTGTTATTGATATGCTCCGTGTCTTCTATTTTGATTTTTATGTGTCGTTAGACCTCGGGTCACATCTCTCTTATATGACTTCTTTGATTGCAACATATTTTGGGATAAATCCTAAAAATCTCTCTAAGCCCTTCATAGTTTCCTCCCCAGTAGGTAAGTCAGTTGTTGCCAGATGAGTCTATAAAAAGTATCTTATCACTGTCCTACATAAGATCGTACTAGCAGACCTAATAGAGGTAGAAATAGCATATTTTGATATTATTCTAGGCATAGATTTGCTCCATTCATGCTATGCATCAATAGATTGTTGCACCTGTATGGTAAAGTTTCAATTTCCTAATAGGCAGTTTTTGAGTGGGAAGGTAGTTCCAAATCTCCCAAGACTTATTTTATATCTTATCTTATGGCCATAAATTTGATATCCAAAGGGCGCATTTATCATTTAATTCGAGTCAAATACACTAAGTGTGAGGCTTCAACAATTAAGTCATTTTGTGTAGTCAATGAGTTTCCTGAGGTTTTTTTCAAAGATTTTCCATGGGTACCTCCCGATAGGAAAATAGAATTCGACATTGATCTTCTTCCTGATAATCAGCCCATCTCTATCCCTCTATATCATATGGCTCCGTCCGAGCTTAAATATTTAAAAGAATAGCTTAAATATATCTTAGATAAAGGTTTCATAAGGCCCAGTATTTCTCCATAGGGTGCTCTAGTCCTATTCGTGCGTAAGAAAGATGGCTCTCTTTGAATATGCATTGCCCCATAACTTATAGTTTCTCTCAAAAAGAGGAATCCTCTCTCAATAACAAACCCTATCCACCTCAAGATTCAAGCTCAAATTTCCAGAAAACAACCAAGAACTTCTGCTAATTTATCAATTAAAGTATTTAAGGTTATGAACAATGGCTTTCTTTTACCCTTGTGCCTAAATTGCATGATTTTAAGAATTAATTCATGTATTTTAAATTAGGGTTCATACCTAAGTATGTGTGTCCTTGAAGCATGTAATTTTCATGAGATTTAAAGCTTAATTATATCAAGAAGTGCTTATGTTTATGGTTTTAATTACATGATTTATGTTGTGAATGAGATTGCTCTATCTTGACTTATTATTGTTGAAGAATTTCATGATTGTTGTTGAGCATGAGGTATTATTTTCAATTCACATGAATATAAACATGAATTTTAATCCCTAAGTTTAAGTATTGATATTTCAAGAAGATCATTCTCTTAAGTTTTATTTGATAAGTTTATACCAAGAATTAGTTTGAGATTTTAAGAAGATTACATTCTTAAGTTTCTTTTGATGAGTTATATCAAGATTTTGATCAAGAGTTAATCTTTTGATCCTAATCTAAGATAAGGAATCCATATTGTTCATATAGTTTATGATTTAAAGTAAAGAGAAGCATAACTGGCATTCATTATAAGCCATTATTCTATTTTACAGTGGATTTCCTAAAGAGAGAGCATATAAGTAATATGGGAGTAGTATTTAGCATCGAGTTGGGTATGAGAAGAAAGTCACATGTCCCAGAACTATGTGCCACTGTAGGAATAAGTCCCAATATAGGTTCAGCATAGTGATCACTTTAGCTTATGTTCTATTCCAATAGAAACGGTAGGGCAACCCTACCAACATAGGTGTGAGACGTTAAAATCCATGATAGCTCACATGGTTTATGTTGGTTAGAAGAACCTTCCAATAAAAAGAGAAAAAGAATAGCTTTTAGAACTAATTGTTATCGCTCACAAGATTTATATATTATACTTTATTATTCATGACTTATGATTTTCAATTTTCAATTAATCAAGCTCATGGTGAGTCATTTACACTTGGCATGCATTATTTTAAAGTTTACATGAATATTGAGTTACTATTTTACTTATGTATTCACCCTCACATACTCGATATATTCCAAAAGTACTGATCTACATATATGTCTATGTGTTATATTGTCTTATAATGTTGGTCGTGGTTCTCAGTTCTAGCAGTATGATTAACTTCGAGCATCTCTACCTAAATCCTGACTTTGGTGAGTCCTCATATTTTGAGGACCTATTCTTATTAGACTTTGATAATGATACATTGTTTTATTCATTTTGTTTTAGTTAAGTTCGAGTCAGCTGGGGCTTGTCCTAGTGGCTCTCTAGTTAAAAGTAGAGTCTTGTCCGACTATTTTCTATTTTGGGTCTCAAAGTGGTTGTTTTAATATTTAAAAGTATAAGACTTTTAATTATTACACTGATTCAACATTTTAAGATCTTAGATGATAGTTTACCATTATAATGGGTTCCAAAGTTGTTAGAAGGCTAAAAGGGTTAGCTTGGTACTATTTGTTGTCTTGAGAACTATGTGACATCTAGGGGGGTACTTCTGGGGTATTACAAATAGATAGAATTTTTGTTGAGTAATGCAGGGTATTTGTTCTAGGTCTTTAGGTTGCAGCAATCATTTTGTATTAGTAGGTATAGTGCATTAGAGTGTTCCTGGGGTATGTTTATATTGTGATGAGATTGATCATTGGTTTAAAGAATGCCCCAACCTTGAGTTCACCATCCATTTTATGCCAACTTATATTTCTCACTAGGTTAGAGCATTAGGGGTCTATTATGAATGTAGAAAGACTAGCCATTAGTCTAGAGAGTGTACCCAACATAGGATAATTGAGCAGTCAGTAGACAGATCAACCTCTTAGAGATATAACATCCTCGGGAAGAGGTAGTACACCTAACATTTTAGTTGTCCGATCAAATACTAAGTATCGAGTTGAGCATGTTCAGATCTTATTTCTTTAAGCAGGTTAGGGACTATGACTTTAGATTTTGTTATTGTGGTGCGGTTTTGGTTTTCTTTCTTTTAGTTCTTTTTTAAATTGGGTTGGGGTGTTCATAACCATTAATGTTCATATGTATTTATATTATTATATTAATTATTTTAAGCTTTTATGTAGATTTTGGCTTATGTGACCACCCCCATAGATACTTTTTTAGTAGTAAACTGAGTTGATTGATCTTCTGATTTCCTTGGGGTATAGAGCTTTGAAAAAATCCCTTTCCTTAGGCATATTGACTTTGATGTGATCCTAGAGTTATATTGGTTGCTTATCAATTTATGCTAGATATACCTTATACTAATGTTATTATGGTTCTTGATTTTACTTGTATTGATCCTTACATGATAGACGACTAGATTTATGTTATCTTGTTAGTATCCTATTTTGTGATTATTTTCTTTCTTGTTTGGAATCTTTATTGGTTGGTCACTATACGCAGAGTTAGACCCATTATTAAGGGGTTGGGGGAAGGAGGGTTTAGCTTTCCATGGTTTGGTTGTGATTCTAGTGTTATCAAACCCTATTCTAAAGCCTACTCCTAATGTTGATAAGTTTGAGTTTATTATTTTGATTTTTCTAGATCATCACCTTGTATTAGTGTTGATCTTGGTGCTGGCGTTTGGTTCAGTACTCACTTATTTTTTCTTTGTGATTCATGGTTTAGTTGAGTTAAGGTTGGATTAAATACGTTAATTCTAACATTTATTATATTGGTATTTGAACTGCCTAATACGACTTCATAGAATGCTTCTGTTTGATGATATGTGCTTGTGTATCAGTTATTGGTAACCAAAGTAGATGTTTTTTGGAAGTGAGTATTCATTTCCATGAATTTAGCATTGGTTTGACCATATGTATGTTATGTCATATTTTCTAGGTTGGTCGAGATTTGTCTACCATTAGTACTCTTTGAAGCGCTACTGAGTTATTGATTATACCTAGATATGTTATACCGTATACGGGAGTATATTTTATTGCTTATATCCTTTGCATATGGTCTTCCTTAGTTTTTATTATGTTCCTCGACAATATTTCAGTTTCAGCCCCTTTGTGGATTGTTAGATATATGGTTAGGCTATGAAGGCGAGATTTACTTAGGGGTATATACATGATTTTTAATTGTGAGATTAATTCTTGGTATTTGACCTTAGTGAAGACTTGTTTGCTCCATTATTATTTTTTACTCTTTTAAATGACGACTTGAAAGTTGTGATAGGTTTTAGAGTATGGATGTTTACTCATGATTGGTTTGGATAGTTGAGATCAAGTAGTTAATCTTAAGTGTTTAAATTATATCTATGTATTGTATAACTTGGTTATAGCCTCTATTTCAAGGTTTGATTCAGTTGAGCATTTGTTGACAGGCTAATTAGGCCTACTCATTACCAATCAATTTATTTTTTAAGTTCAGATAGATTGTATTCGATAAATAATTTAAAGATGGTCCATTTATACATGGTGTTGATTTCTACTTTTTGTGACCTTGGTTATTAGTGTTAGTGGGACTTTTGGAAGTCTACTCATCGGTAGAAGTGTACCCAAGCTCAACTTAGAATGGTTTCACGCAAAGTCAGTGGGGTATTTTGGAATTGATTATTCAGTTTTCAGAGAGTGTACTTTGGACTCATGAATTTTATTTTTTAGGCTCATCGGGACCAATTAGTGGCTTTGGTAGAGATCACAGACATTGGTTAATACCATTTTAGTACCCAAATGAAATCTTATTTGGCATTGTTCATAAGTAAGTCTATATGGAGATTTTCAGGACTTAGCTTTAATCTTTCACAGATAGTGTGGTATGACTATGTAGGAAAGACTCATATAATGTTCAATAGATTCTTGCAGCATAGAGTAGACAACATATGTGGATATACAAAAGAATATTAGGGTTGGAGTTGGAGTTGGTTAATTATTTCCTGCATGGGGTTATCTTTGGCATGGTTGAGTTCACACTTAGTTGTACTTGAGTTGATGTGATATTTGTATGATTTGGTTTGGGTTAGAGTGCTTGAGTCGTGCTTGGTCCTATTGGATGCTAGTTGGTCATTGAAGATAATTTTGTGGTTATTTTTAATGTGAAGGAAATGTGTAATTGAAAAGTTGATAACTTTAGTAAAATCCCTTGAAAGCATTGTTTTAACCGTAGAGGTTGTCTGGAAAGCCTTGTAGGGTACGCGGTCCTAAAACCTCATCCTTTTAAGATTTTGGGCTCTTTAAATCCATTGAATTTTAGGAACAAAAGTCATTTTAGTAGTGTATATTATTTATTTTTGCATATTTTTGGTGTTTCGTGCCTTCCAGTAGCGGCTACATATCATTACGAGTTGCTAGAACTATCGATTCATGTTTTTGTTTAGTTCATTTGGGGTTTAAGCCTATTTTCCAGTTCTAGAGCTATTAAAATTGAGAAATTTATTTTGGAACAAAATTTCTAGTAGATGGCTTCCGGTAGGAATTCCGACAGTTCTATTAGCTCTAGAATATGAATTTTAGAATAGGGGATCTCTTTGTCTAAGTTCTGAGGTTCTAGATGCATTTAATAAAAAATGAATGCATTTAATAAAAAATGTAACAATGGGTGTATGGACCATATTTTAATGAAAAAACTTTGGAAGGAAATTTTTATGGTTTATTTGAGTCTAGAATGTCAAAGTTTTATGGCAACATGGTTCATCTGCATGCACGGGTTCCTTTCAAATATCGAGCACCCTATAAGAGTCTGTTAAGACTTATCATTTTGCTGGTTTTTCAGCAGCTAGTATATGTCTCCCTTGACCTTTGAGCTCATAAAGGGAGGTTTTCATTCACAAAGGGTCGAAACCCTAACCATCGCGTTCATGAGCCCATCCTCGCATTCATAAATAAATCTAGCTTGGACTTCTTAAATTTGTTCTTTACATTCATGATTGATCGATAGCATTTGAGAAAGACTGTCTTGTCAGTTACCACATTCATGGTAGGGATGGTTTAAGCCCTAACTGTTACTTTATTTGTGCTCTACTTTTGTATTCCTTGTCCTTCTAGTGACCTCATGATGAATTAGATTTTAGAATTTTGTTTGTCGGACACATGGGCATTTTTTGAATCAATTTTCAGCTTGAAGTTTTGTGTTACAACATGGATCTCATTTTACGAGTATTAATGAATAAATTATGTTTTTGGCAGTGCAACATTGTTCAAATATCATGGATAGAGACAAGAAATTCATGGATGATTCCAGTATGTGAGTCGGTGATGAGGTAGTCTACGGTCTACTATTCTCTATGACATTGTACATTTTATAGATTGCATGCTAGGAAGGAATTATAAGTGTAAGGACCCCTCAAGTAAAAGTTTAAAGTTTTTCCTTATTTTTGTTATAAGGTAATTTCCATGCATAGAAATTTTGATTGTGCCATTGAGTCCAGAACATAGGATTTTATAGGGTACTGTAGTCCATTTGCATATACGAGATTTTTGATGAATCCCGAGGGTTTGGTTGAGACTAAGAAATTTCCAAGTCTCAACTGGTGCTGATGTACTAGAAATCATGGTCCGTGTGTCGTGTTCGCGATCTGGCAGGAAAAACCTACGAGTGTCGTAGATGTGACTTTTTTTCATAATAAAAATGACTCCCTTGGAAGCCGGCATATATAAAATTATGACTAACAGGTCACGTATGTAACTCTCAGGCACTTGAGAAGGGTATAAGTACTGAATTTAAGGCTGTGTTTGGCCATTTCTCATCCATTCTCAACAGAATTAGACCCTATTTAGGAATTGCATTGTGTGTACTTTTGGGAGCTTTGGTAAAGATTGATTATGCATTTTTCTTCAAAATTGGGGTAAGATTCCTCTATTTCCATGGTTGAATTCCCCTTTTCTTCTCTTAATCCCTAAAACTCGATGAGTTAATTTTAGAACCAATATATCTCTGAATTCACCAATTTTTTAGGGTAAATGTTCCTTGAGCATATGGAGATGTTGAGTTGGTTTTGAAAGCACAGATTTCTTAAATAGGCTACATATTGGATTTTGCGTGATTTTGGACCCGAAGCAGAATAATGCAATATAAGTATCATTATTCTCATTTTAATGAGTAGATTATGAATTTGATATCGTGGAACTTTGTGGAAGCTTCTCAAAAGGCAAAATCAGTGACTTAGCAGATTTTTTGAGTTTTCTATGGCATCTCGGTAGCTAGGTTTTCCCTCCTCATAGATTGAGAAAATTCATAGTATGTTTATGATATTATGCTAGATTTGGGATAGGTTTTCGGTGTTGCTGATGGAGTGTGCAATAATTGGGTTTGATAGACCTTTTAGGCCATCGGAAGACCATAGTCTAGGAAAAAATGGATTAGTTGCTCATGCTTTAGGTAAACTCTCTAAACATAGGGTTGATTGCGCTTTAGTTAACATCTAAAAGTTGGCCTAGATATCTTAGCCTAGTACAGGGCAGAATTTGCCTCTTAAGGGATTTCAGAGATTTGGAAGTGGGCTCTTCGACCTTCCTTAGGCCAAGATTTCTAATTATTCTTGAAAGCTTTTATACGATTATTATACACCTTGAAAATTCTTACTAAGGTAATATTAAGTGAATTTGACACTTGATGGTTATGATGAGGGTTAAGGCTTATTTGTAGTGTGATATTGATGATATATATATATATTTACTAATTCGAGTCTGGGTATTGTTTATAATATTGATTATATAATTATATACCATTTCAAGTTCAGACATTTCCCATGATAATGAATATAAGATTACCAGATTGATTCTGGATATTGATTATGATTATGATGATACATATACCGATTCATGTCTTATAAGGGAGTATGATATTGATAATATGGAATACCTATTCAAGTCTAGAAATGGAAAAATTGTTATAGTGTGGAATGAGATGGACGAAGTCTAGTTGATCATGGAAGTTGTAAATGATGGTGGTTCGGGTTGTACTTTATTTGATTGTACCCTCAAGGCTTATTGGGGCCTGTGTTAGGTTACATACTTTTTCACACTTGTTGGTTTAAAGGTGCAAATTTTGTAGTTATGATTTCTTATTAATTATGTTATTGTCATAATTTATTCATTTAATGATGTACAACGATGTGGGAGTAATTCTTACATTTGTCGTTTTTTCTTGACTTAGTTGTGTTATCTTGCATTTTATCATATTTTTGTCTTTATTTGACTCAGTCGGCCGATGATGCCTACATTGTACCCATGGTTTTGGTACTCATACTACACCTTTGTATCTTTTTGGTGCACATCCAAGTACTAGTTGTTGTCGCTAATTCAAGGATTGTGCAGTGGTCGATTTCATAGATAGGGTGAGCTCTTGTAGTTGGACAATTCTATTTATCTATGTCTAGTCTTTTTTATTAAGAAATAATGTACTAATTATTCTGGAACTTTTAGTATGTTGTAGTAGCTCTTTTACCGACTCTACCAGGTCGTGAGATGGTTTCTATGTTACTTCTACCTTTCAGACTTTTTCTATTGCCTTGCTTATTACAAATTGAATTATCTATTTCACCCTTTTTGGGGCATTTCCACATAGTTAGCCTATTACTAACAGCTCTGGGCAATGGTTTGACTTACTATAGGAAGAATTTAGTAGGTGCCATCATGACTCATGGGTTTTGGCAAATTTGTATCAGAGCCAAGGATTCACAGGTATTGTTGGTACAAGAACAAGTGTCTAGTAGAGTCTCGTGGATCAGAATGAAGTCATCCATTTCTTATCTTTAAGAGCCTATGGGACATTGTTTGGATTTCTTCACTTCTTTTACTCACTTTGTGCTAATTGTCTGAGTTGGTTTTTAGAGCGTTCCTTTAGTTTTACTCTTTCACATATGGAAAGTACAAGTGCAACCTCTATACGAGATGAGGGCCCTATGATCGTGTCTAGGGATCCTATAGCTGATCGTGGATGACTTAGAGGTCATAATAGCCTCAAGATGTGTCAATATCTCAGGGAAAAAATAAGGGGCCTTCACAAGAATCTATTCTCGCTCTGGAGCTAGAGGTTCCTCCGCCCCAAGTAGGTAGGCCAGGGACTAGCCCAGGCTCTATTGAGATTTATTTCTTCTTCTGTACTTAGGGATACTTTGATTGAACTCTTAGGGTTGGTTGGTAGTGCACCATCTGATGGTGCATAATCTCTAGATAAGAGTGATACAGAGGTGGGGGGCACAACTTGGACCAACAACTCTAAAAGTTGATGTCCCTCCTGCACCAGTAGTTACTCAGCCAGTGGTTGCCCAACTTACAAGGTCTGTTAAGGAGTAAAAAATATTGGGAAGATCTGGAGATTAGCTCCGCTTAGGTTTTTCTGATGCACCAGGCGAGGATGCATATGAGTTTTTGATTGCTTGTGAGGGTAGGCCCTGCAATGTGAGCCTAGTGGATTGTAACGCCTCGCGACTAGGTCCCGAAATGTCACACAGTGCTTAAGTCTACAAGTAGCCCCAAGCTAACTCTTTGAACTATCTACTTCATATATTATCTTACTTAGAGGTGCAATGCACGAACTCAACACTGTGACATCATAAAATAAAAAATATGAATGAAATACTTGGTCTAAACAAACTACAACTCAAAGAAAATCTCGAAGTGCTGAAAATCTGATGACTAGTCTGACAAACCTCTACTACTCCAAACTAGAGAGCCATTGGGACAGGTCCCCAACTGACTCATACTCAACTAACAAGAATTAAATAGCTACTAAATAAAACTAGAAGTCTGAGAATAACCGATCCCTGAAACATGAGGACTCACCATGGTTGATATGTAGATAGGAGTGCTCGAAAGGATCACTGATGAGACTGATACTGAGCACCTAAACCTATACTACGAGAATATATGGCGCACAGACAAAATATGTGGGTCAGTAATTTGGGAATGTACTGAGAAAATGGGGGAGTGTGCAATTAAAATACTTAATATCATAAGCTTTTATAGAAAACCTGCATGGTGTAAAACTGTAATACCCCGTATTTTTGTGCTAGAATTCTAACCGTCATTCCTGCGCGTCTAAGCTATAATCCAAGTGATTCTTATGTGAATACAAGTTGCATGATCATTATCCTAGTCTATGGAGTATTTTAGAGGTGGAAAATTTTTATAGCAATGACATAGAACAAGGTTGAGCTAAGACCAATTGATTCATCCAAAGTTTGACATTTGATTCTACAAGGGTCAACTTCAAATGTGTATATATCTTAATATACATGAAATTTTTCATCGTAAGACCTATCAAATTGTATATAATTGAATTTAGCTTTCCAACGATACCAATTTCGCAAAAATTTGATACCCGAACGAAGAGTTATGCCCATTTTCGTGAGAGGCAGTAAGGGTGTGCGATGGGCAATGTGCCGCCCAATCAAATGTGTGCGATTGGGAGTGTGAGGCATACTTAAATGTCTGCCATAAGGTGTGCGACGCATACCTTAAGGTCTGCCATGGGTTGTGCGTCACATACCTCACTTCCAAGTGCAAAAAATACCCCTATATCTGTCTATAACACGGGATAAACTCCCATAACACCAAAATAAGTTTACTTTCTCTCAAAATCACCAAGAACATTCATTAGGGTTTCAACCTAAAAATTCAAATAGCTCAAGATTCAACCATGAGTGTTTAATAATTCTTCGAGATTCGGAATCCTTATTCCGAAGGCTACAAGAAACACTCATTATTTTCACGAATAGAGTCCCAAGGTCAAGAGTTCATTCAAAGCTTCAAGTTTAAGGTATGTGGGGTTTTTCAACTAGAACACCCTTTCGTTCTTGTGCCCAAATTGATTTTTGTTTTATGAATATACATGATTTTACATGTTTTGATATGAATTTGAAGCATGAATTTATACCCTATACGGTTTTACATGAGATTATGATACTCTCTATGTTTTGGAAGTTGAATTGAATGAGAATGATGACATTTTTATACATAAAGCTGAATTTTCCAGATTTTAAAGTACGTTATATATATTTATGAATAAAAGCATGAATCTTGAGAAAATTTAATATGATTTTGATGTATGAGACCTTTAGTCCTAATTGGGATTGTACTTTGAGAAATTATGTGCTATAAGCACAACGAGATTTGAATCTCAAAGCTAATTTTCTTTACCAAGATGTGTGATTATAAAGCTGAAATTTTAAGTTTTAAGTGATTATTTTTGTGCTTATGTCATAAAGTATGAAACTTTGGAAGGTTTTATGGTGATATTGATGTATGAGTTTTTGGAACCCTATTTGAGATTATTATTTTGAGAAAATCATGTGTTATAAACTCCTTGAGTTTAAATAATTTGAGATGATAAAGAAGCTTTGACCTTTTGGTCGTAAAAAGGGTTGTTTTTAAAACCGAGATAAGAAAATAAATCCACTTTTATTGATTTATTATGAAAGGGGTAGCATGATGGCTCCCATAGTAAATTGTTGAAATATTTATTAGTGGATTTTCTTTTGAAAAGATCTGAGCTAAGTCCGGGAGTAGTCTTTAGCACCGAGCGGAAGGTATAGCAGGATTGGTACTTCCCTAGAACTACGTGTCCCCGTAGGTTGTGATCCTAAGGATGATTTATATAGTGATCACTAGTGTTTGGATTGATGATTTGAGGTCCTACTCTGATGGCAAGGATAGGACAGCTCTCCCCAATGAGAAGAATTATCCTACCCATGACCTTGAATTAGCTGCCCTGGTTTTTGCTTGGAAAATCTGGAGACATTATTTGTATGGTGTCCATGTCGACGTCTTCACGGACCATAAGAGCTTGCAGTATGTATTCACCCAAAAGGATTTAAATCTTAGGCAGAGATGATGGTTAGAACTATTGAAAGATTATGATATGAGCGTGCTATATCATCCGGGAAAGGCCAATGTAGTAGCAGATGCCCTTAGTCGGAAGTCCATGGGTAGCGTAGTACATGTGGAGATTGGTAAGAAGGAGTTGGCTCGTGAGATACATCGTTTGGCTAGATTGGGGGTTAGATTGTTTGGTGATGCTAAGGGTAGTATAGGAGCGCAAAGCGGTTCCGAATCCTCTTTAGTTTTGGAAGTGAAGGAGAAGCAAGACAGGGATCCTACCTTGGTCAGGTTAAAAGAGTCAGTTAAAGACCAAAAGGTGGAGGTTTTCTCCCAAGGGGGAGATGGTGTATTGAGACTTCAAGAAAGATTATGTGTTCCTGATGTTGATAACTTGAAGCAGAGGATTATGGCAAAAACGCATGGTACACGATACTTCATCCATCCTGGTGCTACCAAGATGTACCATGATTTACGGGAAATCTATTGGTGGAATGGTATGAAGAGGAACATAGCAGAATTTGAGGCGAAGTGTTCCACCTGTCAACAGGTTAAAATAGAGCATCAAAGGCCCAGTGGCGTGATGCAAAATTTTATCATTCCTACTTGGAAGTGGGAAGAAGTGAATATGGACTTCATAGTTGGTTTGCCTCCTTCTCATCGCCATCATGATTCGATTTGGGTTGTCGTAGATCGGCTGACGAAATCAACTCATTTCTTGCCTGTGCATTCATCGTATACAACTGAAGATTATGCTAGAATATATATTTGGGAACTCGTCAGACTTCATGGAATCCCTTTGGCTATTATTTCTGACAGAGGTACTCCGTTTACCTCTCAGTTTTGGAAAGCTTTCCAGAAGGGTCTCGGTACCCAAATTCGTTCAAGTTTTGCTTTCCATCCGTAAATAGATGGTCAGGCCGAGTGGACCATTCAGACTTTAGAAGATATGTTGAGGGCTTGTGTGCTTGATTTTAAAGGTAGTTGGGATGAGCACTTAGCATTAATCGAGTTTGCTTACAATAACAGTTTTCATGCTACTCTTGGAATGACCCCATTTGAAGCTTTGTATGGTAGAAGGTGTAGATCACCCATTGGTTGGTTTGAAATTGGTGAGGCTACCACGACTGGACCGGATGTGGTGTTCGAGGCCATAGAGAAGGTTAAGTTAATTCGGGAAAGGTTGAAAATCGCCCAAAGTCATCAAAAATCATACGCAGATGTAAGGAGAAAAGACCTTGAATTTGATGTTGGTGATTTAGTGTACTTAAAAGTTTCACCCATGAAAGGGGTGAAGATATTTGGGAAGAAAGGGAAACTAAGTCCCCGTTACATTGGTCCCTATAAGATTGTGAATCGCATTGGGAAGGTAGCGTATAAGGTTGAATTGCCCGCAGAGTTATCTAACGTCCATCCGCTTTTTCATGTTTCTATGTTTAAGAAGTCTATTGGTGATTCTGTTGTGATTGATCCTTCCAAAAGCTCGGTTATTCAAGATAGTCTTTCATATGAAGAGATTCCGGTTGAGGTTTTTGAGCTTCAAGTTTGTAGGCTAAGAAACAAGAAAGTTCCTTTAGTTAAAGTGCTTTGGCGAAATCAATCCGTGGAAAGCGCTACTTGGGAAGCCGAAGCGGATATGCGCTCCAAATATCCCCACCTCTTTCCTACGAATCCTGAGCATGTCAAAGGTATCGTTCTCTTTTGATTTAATCCTT